>NW_003852398.1:45969279-45993533 GCF_000181295.1 Otolemur garnettii
TTTTTTTTTTTTTTTTTTTGTAGAGTTGGGGTCTTTCCCTCCTAGCTTCAAGTGATTCACCTGATTGGCCTTCCAAAATGCTGGTATTATAGTCATAGCCTCCTCCAATGGGGCCAGCATCTTACTGTTTCTATCATAGACCCATTTGCTGCATTGTGACTAGCAGAGATACACCTATAGTGGCATGCTTTCTTTATTGTTGTTTTGTGCTGTTTTCTGATTATAGGCAAAGCTTAAGCTTGATTTCAGAATGGCTCGATCATGTTAAATGAACTATAATGGAGGCTCCATAAAGTTATCAGAACCCAGTTTCCTAATACCATTTTGCTCAATTACCTTTAAGGTGTGGTTTCCATCCTCACATTTACCATAGGCTCACAAGATGGCTGCTGGCTTCCCACTGTGATTACTATAGTCCAGAAAGGAAGAAAAAGCAAAGGAGAAAAGCAAAAGATTCCCTACCAGAGATAATAAAAAATCCAAATCATCTCTCAAAAGATGAAACTTAAGACAAAGTCAGGTATCTAGAGTCATGGCCATTAAATAGCAACAACATAATGATGAAAGGATCATTAGTTAAGGGAAACTTGACCCCACTTTGCTGACTAGACTGTGGCTATAGAAGAGCTAAGTTCCACCTGCTGGAGCCATGGGACTCTCTCAGTCTCAGCAGTCATTTGGAATATGAATGTAGACTGTAAAGACACAGTTATTGGTGGCAGAAGTGGTAACAGCTCCTCAAACAGAAAAAAGCAAGTACAATATTATGATCTGAAATATGACATTTTAATTGTGAAAAATGGACATCTCTGGAAAGAGATCCTTTTATAGATGATTTCATTTAATCATGGAAAACGTGACTGGAATTTAATTAAACTGATCATAAAAGACAAATTTTGCCATTCAGTTTCCAATGTAAATGTGGATGAGTAAAAATAGTAGTTTTTTTTTTTTTTTGGTAGATCTGAACTTTTCTTGTTTGTTTTGTTTTTCTTTGTGGATCTGAATTTTTTCTTGTATTATTCAACTTTGCTGAACTCATGTATTAGTTTAATAGTTTTTCATTTTTTAAATATTTGTATTGTTTGTATATATACATTTTTTATTTCAAAAGTATCTCAAGAATAAAAAAGCAAACATGCTATGTTCTCAATACTAATTTGAAATGATTAGATGGAAAATACAGGTCCACATAAGAGAAAAACACAATTAAATTCAAGAAGGAGGAAGGAAGTTCAGTAAGCTACCACCTTATGAGTACAATGTAAGAGTATATGGCATACCTCGTGGATCTGAATTTTTTACAAGTCAATACTTATTAAACTGTCCTGAAAAATAGAATAGTTATTTGGTTACCTCTGTTTATTAGGCTGAATGCAAATGGTTAACATCTGCTTTTTAACTGTAGAATCTAGCTATCCATCATAGTTTTGTTGTTCAAATCATAAACAGACCTAATGTAATTAGTCAAAAAATGACTCATTAGTGGCTACAAATCAGTCATGGACTGCCACTGTTAAAAATGTAAACAATACATATTCAAGCATAAACAGGAGGGTAGATTGCATCATCACTTCATTAAACCACATTTTATAATGAATGCTTGACAAATACTATAAACAACTTTATAGTATATGTCACCATTTTCTATGTGAGGGGAACTTGGAACAAGTATAGAGAAAACCATGAGAATGATTCAAAGGGCTAAAAAGATTGATAAATGATATAAAATTGAAATATTTATTTAGCTGTAAGAAGGAGTTTTAAGGATACCTAAGTACATATCACCCAGTATATTTTATGTGGTATAATTGTAGATTTTTGAACATACATTTTAATTCATGAAGGAAACAAAATAGACATGATACAATAGGATATACTTAAAAAATAAAAAGATAAAAAAATTTAATTAGGGCGGCACCTGTGGCTCAGTGGGTACGGTGCCGGCCCCATATACCGAGGGTGACGGGTGCAAACCCGGCCCCGGCCAAACTGCAACCAAAAAACAGCCGGGCGTTGTGGCGGGCGCCTGTAGTCCCAGCTACTTGGGAGGCTGAGGCAAGAGAATCACCTAAGCCCAGGAGTTGGGGGTTGCTGTGAGCTGTGTGACGCCATGGCACCCTACTGAGGGCCCTGAAGTGAGACTCTGTCTCTAAAAAAAAAAAAAAAAAAAAAAAAAAAATTTAATTATATAAAAGCTATTAACAAATATAGTTGCCAACAAACATAGCTGAAAAAGTTCCTTACTTAGCTCACCTTATGAATAGGATATTCAACAAAGAAGATCTTGTTTGGTGAGAGATTATGATTGCATAGTATTAAGAGAATAGAATAGCTGGAGTGGAGTCACTAAAGGAATAGTTAGGGGCCACACTGTAAATGACCATGAAATCCAAGCTATGTGTTTGGAAACTATTCTGCCATGAGGGAAAAAAGTGAAAAAAAATTTGAAATTAGATATCTAATCCAGGAACAGAAACTTAGTAACTTAACTTATGGGATTTGAATTTAAAATATTTGTTTTTTTTTAATTTTTATTTTATTTTTTTATTTTTTTTGAGACAGAATCTCACTACCATGTTACCCTTGGTAGGGTGCCATGGCATCACAGCTCACATCAACCTCAAACTATTGGGTTTAAGTGATTCTCTTGCCTTAGCCTCCTAAGTAGCTGGGACTACGGGCACCCACCACAATGCCTGGCTACTTTGTTGTTGTTGTTTCAGTTGTCATTGCTATTTAGCAGGCCTGGGCTGGATTTGAACCTTCCAGCCTTGATGTATGTGGCTGGCACTCTAACCACTGTGCTATAGGTGCTGAGCCATTGTTGAGTTTTTCATTCTGCATAAGGTCAAAAAATTAACAGGGTCAAAAACTTCCTAATAAAATGCTGGAGGAGATATAAAGATAAGTAGGATATTGTTAAAGCTTCAAATTTCTGAGTCTTTACTTTCAATAACGATTAAACAAGATAAATATTTCTAGAAACTCTTATCTCTTTAAATTTCATTAGTCAATGATTTATAAAGATACATAAAGTTAATATATCTAGGAGCATTCAGCTGGATTCTACTGGATTTTGAAAATACTAAAACATGTATTAATTGTCAAATACAGTTGTCCCTCCTTATCCATAGGTGCTGCATTTGTGGATTCAACCATTTGCTAATTAAAAATATGCAGGAAAAAATTGCATTTGTACTAAACAAGTACAGATGTTTTCCTTATCATTATTCCCTAAAGAATACAGCATAACCACTGACATAGCATTTACACTGTGTTCGGTATTGTAAGTAATCTAGAGGTGATTCAGAGTATTAGGGAGCATGCGCATAGGTCACGTGCAAATTTTAGAGACTTCACAATCAATCCTCTGATGTTAGGTCCTAGAACCCATCCCCCATAGATAATCAGTGATCACATTGTTCACTGTCCTTTGACTTATTACATTTATTTATTTATTTACAGACAAAGTCTCACTTTGTCACCCTTGGTAGAATGACATGGCATCATAGCTCATATTAAAACTCCTGGGATTAACCAATCTTCTTGCCTTAGACTTGTGAATAGCTGGGACTACAGACACCCACTACCACTATGCCTAGCAATTTTTTTCTATTTTTATTTTATTTATTAACTTACTTATATTTATTTCAGGTTAATATGAGGGTACAAACAGATCACAATATTTGAATTTGCTAGGTAGAATCCCTCTTGTAGCTGTGTCCCACACCCAAAAGGTGTGTCATACATGCCTTCATCGTGCCCATTAAGTGTAAGTACCCCAAAGACTCCCTCCTCCTCTATCACCCTTTCTCATTTCCCCTCCCCTCAACTTGAATTGAAATGAGTTTTTCTTCTATGTAGGCATGAATTAGATCATCTACTGGCTTCATGTCATTATTGAATATATTTGCCTTTCCATTCTTGTGATACTTTACAAAGAAGAAGGTGTTTGAATTCCATGCAGGTTAATACAAAAAATGTAAAGTCTCCATCTTTTTCTGGCTGAATAGTACTCCATGGTGTATATATACCACAGTCTGTTAATCCATTTCTGACTTGATGGGCATTTAGGTTTAGGTTGTCTCCACAAGTTGATGATTGTAATTTGAGATCCGATAAACATTCTAGTGCAAATATCTTTATGATAGAATGATTTGTTTTCTTCTGGGTAGATGCCAAGTAGTGGGATTGTGGGGTCAAATTCGAGATTTAATTTGAATTCTTTGAGGATTTTCCATAGATCTTTCCATAGAGGCTGTATTAGTTTTCAGTTCCACCATTAGTGTAAAAGTGTTCCCCTTTCTCCACATCTGCACCAGCATCTGGACTTTGTGATGTGGGCTAATCTTACGGGGGTTAGGTGATATCTCAGGGTGGTTCGATTTGCATTTCATTGATGATTAGGGACAATGAGCATTTTTTCATGTTTATTAGCCATTCATCTGTCTTCCCTCAGAGAAGGATCTGTTTATGTCTCTTTCCCAGATATAGACGAGATTGTTAGCTCTTTTTTGTTTTTGATTAATCTGAGTTTTCTATAGCTCCTCTCTTTTTAGGTGTTTACTTTGCTGGGGCCTCATTGTGGTGGTCAATCTGGAGATTGGTCTAGGTATTTCCTGTAGTACTGGTCTTGTTGTGGTGAATTTCCTCAATGTTTGCATATCAGTAAAAATTTGATTTCTCCATCAATTTTGGGATGAAAATTATCTTATTTAAGAAGTTTAAAGTAGATGACCATTTTCTTCTGGCTTGGAAAGTTTCAGTTGATAAGTCCTCTGTCATACTGATGAATGTCCCCTGAAGGTACTGACTCCTGGCTGCTTGCAGAATTATCTCTTATTTGTAGTCTTTGAACAGTTTCATTACAAGGTGTCTTGGAGATGCTCTAGTTTTGAAATGATTTAGCATTCAATATCCCTCTAAAAGAAGTATTTTGCAATCTTTAGTGAATTGTGAGAAATTTTCATAAATGATATCCTCCAGTACAGCCTCTGTTCCTTTGGAATGTTCTTTTACCCTTCATGGATACCGATTATTCATATTTTTAAATACTTCATGAAGTCCCATAATCATCTGAGTGAATGTTCTGCTTTTTCTCTCTTCTTTTCTATATTTTCAACTACTTAGGTTAGCTCAAGAGCTTCATCCTCTATCTCTGAGATTTTTTCTTTTCTATGGTCTAATATGTTATTGATACTTTCTACTCTATCTTTAAGTTCCCTGATTAACTCCTTCAATTGCTAAAGCTCTGCCATATCTTTTCTATATTCTTCATATCTTCATCCATTTTTTAGTTCTGTTTTTCCAATTTCTCATCAATTCTCTTTATTGTTTTTACCATCCATATTTTAAATTCTCTTTCTGTCTTTTCCATTAATTCTTTATAGGTGGAATTGTGAAGGAGGTTTGCTCTGTTCTGGTTTTTCATTTTGCCAGAATTTTTCTGTTGGTTCTTCCTCATGTGTGCTTTCTTCTTCTTCACTTCCCTTCTCTACTTTTTCCTTCTCACTACCTCTATCATTTTTAATTACCCAGTCTCAGAGCTTAGGTATTAAAGTTGCCTTTTGGTACAAGGCCAAAAGAAAAAGAAGGTAAAGAGTGAAAAGGGAGAATGAAAAGAAAAAAAAAAAAAAGAGGGTGAGAGAAAAAAATTGAAGAAAGGGAGAGAAGAAAGATAGGAAGAGAAAGAGAGTGACAGGAATATGGTCATGTTTAGCAGGGTGCTATGGCCATACCCACAACTCTAGCATGTTGGAGAGCTGGGGTGGGTGCATGCCTTGATGTCAAGAGCTCCTTGCCAGCCTGGGAAAAAGCAGAACTGCACCTCCACTAAACATAGAAAGTGAAAGAAAAATCAATACTTTCTTTCCAAAGACCAAAGCTAGAAGGACACCCTAGACTGTAAGCTCATGACACCCTTGAGGTAGACCAATGCTGTGATCTACCAGTCAGACCAATGCCCTAAACTCCTACCACTCAGAGAAAAGAAAAATAACATATAATGAAAATAAAAAATACAACTGTATAAGATACAGAAAGAAGGTATATCTTAGCTGTTTTATGAGAAATTTATGTGGGAAAGATGATAAATCTGGAAAAATCTCTACCAAAAGAGAGAAATAAAAAAGAAGGAATAAAGGGGGCTGAAAATACATAACAAAAATGAAGAAGTCCTTGCTATTGAAGAAAGTGAAATTGAAAAAATAAAAATTCAACCCCACAACCCAAAACATCAAAAACCACAACAATACAAAGGGGGTGGGGGGGAACAAAGGAGAAAAATGGAAAAGTATCAGAAATTAAAGGCATATATACATAGCAATATATTGCCTGGACACCAGGTGGCACTATAGTGTTAGGAGATGGAGAACACATGCTGATTTTGCTGTGAAAAATGAGTGTTGGAATTTACTGTCTAGTTTACTGTCTAGCCCAGGGAGATCAGATACTGTCTTCCTGATTTAGTTGCTCTCAACAGGGCCTGGTTACTTCATCAGCATTCAGTTCCTGTGGGATTAGGGTCTTAAAACTCTCACCAGATCCCTTAGGAGGCATGTCAAATAGTACCCCCTGACAACAAAGTGGACTTCTTGGGGGGCATGGGGCCACTCAGCTTACTTCAAGGAAATAAGCTCTGAATGCCAGAGCTCAGCTGGTACACCATAGTTGGCTATACATTAAGACCCTGTGGACTGTTTCTCCCACTCTGCCTTCCCACAATGGTGGCACCCCACATCCCACAATATTCAGTCCTGGCCACTGGACACTGTTCAAGTCCACTCATTTAAGTTTTCCAAGGCAATTTCAGTGAGTAGTTTAAAAACTACCCAGGCTCAAAAAACTGCAGGACAGCCCTTTTCTATCCCTCGTCTTCCACAGATGGGCTGGCAAATTGGCTCCTGCCCATTCCTAAGTACTTGCCTTCTGTTCTGGACTTCCTCAATTCCAGACCTCCTCACTAGCTCCTGGATTCCACCACTGCTTCACTGTTCACCTGGAGTGTTCCTGGCTAGGTACCCCCCCCTTCCTACTGGCTGGAGTTTCTTTTTCCCCTGCCTCACTGTAAGTGTCTAGTAAGGAGATGTTTCTAGTCATATCTTGGTCCACTTCTTTTTGTATTTTTAGTAGAGATAGGGTCCTTGCTCTGGCTGGTCTTGAGCTCCTAACAACCTTCCTAAGATTGTTATGTGAGATCTTTTAACCACAGCAAGAACAAATTGGTCAGTGTTCTAAAACAAAATTGGTAGGTAAGTTTTAAAATAGGATAATGGAGTATGTCTTGTGTGCATGTCTTGCCTGCTACCAGCATAATTCTAATATAACTGTAAAAGGTGGATGTGGACAGACATTAAAACTACGGAAGCTTGGGCGGCACCTGTGTCTCAAGGAGCAGGGCACAAGCCCCATAGACCTGAGGCGGTGGGTTAAAACCCAGCCGCAGCTAAAAACTACAAAACAAACAAACAAAAACTACAGGACTTTTGTAAATGCCTACAAGTGAATTCCCTAAAACCACTCACTACCATGAAAGAGAAATGTGTTCTCAGTGTTGTTTGCTTAATTTAAAGATAGGTCAAGTCTTTTCCCTGTGGAAGAGCTCTGTGAACAGAAAATGTTTTCTGCTATGAAAATCCTCATCTAACATATCAATAACATCACTGTCATTTAATTCTACAAAGAACTACACTTACAAACTCAACGTCTATGCCTAGGATTGGAAAACAATGGCCTCCAGGACAAACATGTTCTGCTAGAATTTTTGTAAAAAAAAAAGAAAAATTTTTTGGAAAATCATGCATCTTTTATCAGCATAGCTGAGTAGTTATAGGAGAGACAGAAGGTCCACAAACTGGCAATATGTATTATCTGACTCTTTGCAGAAAATTTTTGCTGTTCCCCTATCTGTATTATCCTTAATCTTCAGGCAGATGGAATTCTCATATTATATTGAGCCAAATTTTGCAAAATACTAGAACTTTCCAGACTCAATGTCATGTCCATAGCTATAGTTACAAAAAGATCAACTCACTTGAGTTAATCGTTGCTCTATAAAGTCCAATTTACAAATACAACAGTAGCAGCTATGATGTTTGACCTACATTGTCAAAGCGACATGATCGGATAGTAAGGAGCTCATACAGAACATATCAGCAGATAGGGTCAAATTTTCTTCAGCATCCCACTAATCAACTCTCACATGAACTAAAATCTAGTCTTCTGGAAGAGATATCAAGAGAAAAACAGTACTTATACCCTATGGAAAGAACATCATTTAGTATTCTGAAAAACTATCACTGGAATAAATCTCAAGATATTAATTACTATATACATGAAGCCCAGTCAAAGAAGCAAATATCACATATCATCCTTGGGCCATTGAAAGGCCAACTAGAGAGTTTAAACTTAGGAGCATAACACAATTTGTTCTACATTTTGAAAAGATCACTTGGACTTTTGGCTAAAAAAGACATGAATGGAGAAAAAATCAGAAATAGGGAAACTATTAAATGGCTATTACAATTGTCTGCATAAGAAACAGTTATATATAGATGGGTCACTTTTCATTGTATTCGAGATAGGATTGATTTGGCCAAGCACAGGGGCTCATGCCTGTAATCCTAGCTCTTTGGGAGGCTGAAGCAGGAGGATTGCTTGAGTTCAGGATTTCAAGATCAGCCTGAGCAAAAGTAAGAACCCATCTCTACTAAAAATAGAAAAACTAACCAGGCAAGGGCCTGCAGTCCCAGCTACCTGGAAAGCTAAGGCAGGAGGATCACTTGAGTCCAAGAGAGTTTGAGATTGCAGTGAGCTAGGCTGATGCTACAGCACTCTACCCAGGATGACAGAGAGAGACTGTCTCAAAAAAAAAAAAAAAAAGAACCCTCAGATTTGATACATTTTGGAGTATAGATTCAGGTGTAATTGGACGGTTTTCAAGCAAATAGTAAAAAGGAAAATTAGCAAAGTAACTAAATCCCAACTCAAAAAGTTTTCAAATCCTTCTGTCCTAGCTCACACTATCACAAATCCCATACATTTGAAAGGATGTAGTCTATCACATCATAAAGCAACTGACATCTTCTGTTGTAAATAAGCTATTAAGAAAAAATTACAAAGGAAGAAAATCTAACAGCTTCATTTTACAAAAGTTCTTTAACATTGATGTGAAAAAATAAAAAAGAAACTCTTCAAGTAAAGAAATAGGTCAATGTTATTTATTAATACATGTATAGATTTGACATAAAATATTACCAAATAGATTTATTTCTTTAAAGTATATGTATTAGTCATGCCCATGTATAATCTGATGGTCCCACACTGGGTCTGAAGTCCCAAAAACCAGGAGCACCAACATCCTAGGGTGGTAGATGCTAACTGTCCCCGCTCAAATGGAGAGGATGTGAGTTCACCCTTCCTCTACTTTTTGGGTTTTATTTGGGTCCTCAACAAATTGGGTTGATTCCTAACTACATTGGTTAAGAATAAATTGGTTTATTAAGGCTACTGATTCAAATACTAATTTCTTCTGGGAAAACGCTCACAAATGTACCCAGAAATGTTTATCAGCTGCTTGGGCATCACTTAGTTCAGTTAAGTAAAACTACAGATATAGAACTTACCACCTAAAAAGGTCAAGGAGAAGAATTATATATGATCTTCTCAAGAGGTATTCATATGTTTACTTTTGCTAAAATTGGTATAGTAATTACAGACATACTGAAAGTATCTTAATGCTTTTAAAAATAGTGTTCATCGAATATGTTAACATATGAATACACTACTAATGTAATAATAAAAAAGAGAGAAGACGGCATGTATATTAGAAAGTGGAAATGGAGCTACATTTATATTATTTTCCCCAGATATCTACTGGAATGTGGACCTGGCCCTGGTGAATCATTGAAGAAAACATAAGAAGTGGTTGAACACCAATATGAAAGGAATCATTTCCATGGATATCTTTTTGGTTTTGAGACATCTACTTGCTATTTGCTGTGGACCACTCAACAATTTTTGATATTCTCATTTTTGATGATGTATGTTTGCTCTGTGTCTCCTTTAAAAAGTCCTACTACCTAGTAGATTATACCTTAACATTTTAAATAAATGAGTTTTATTTCTTTTCTATATTCTCATTAATTCATTTCAGGCATAAGTTTTAATTTTCTAAATTGGTTATTTTTTTGTTGAGACAGGGTCTTACTTTGTTGCCTGGACAATAGTATAGTGGTGTCATCAGAACTCACTATAACCTCAAACTCCTGGGCTCAATTAACCCTCCTGCTTCAGCCTTCCAAGTAGCTAGAACTACAGGTGCATACCACCATGGCTGGCTAATTTTTTCTATTTTTTGTAGAAATGGAGTCTTGCTCTTCCTCAGGCTGGTCTCAAACTCCTGGCCTCAAGCAATCCTCCCATCTCACCCTTCAACATTCTAGGATTATAGGCATGAGCCACAATGTCTAGCCTAAATCCATATTTTTGATTGATAGATTACAATATTTGTATATATTTATGGATTACAAAATATGTGTTTTCTAATATGTGTATACAATGTGAAGTGATTAATGTAATATATTTATCATTTGCTTACCTATAATTTTTTATATTGACACACTGGAAATTTACTTACTTGAAAATAGGCAATATATTATTACTGCTTATATTCACCCAGCTGTGCAATAGATCTCAAAATTTATTCCTCCTATCTGAAACTTCATAACTTTTAATCAACTACCTATTTTCTCCCTTCCTGCTCCCAGCCTCTTCTAACCAACTATTTATTCTCCAGTTTTATAAGTCCAACTGTTTTAGATTCCACATATGCATGAGATCATGCAGTATTTATCTCTCTGTGCCAGCTTTCTTTCACTTAGCATAATGTCCTCCAGGTTCATTCATTAATGTTGCAAATGACAGGAGTATTCTCCTTAAGGCTGATCAGTATTCCATTGTCCAGTATTCCATGTGTCTATTCTATATCCATTCACCCATGAATGGACACTTATGTTGATTCCATACCTTGGTGCAATGAACCCCGGGAGTGCAGATATCCTTTGAAATACTGACTTCAGTTCCTTTGGATATATGCGCAGAAGTGGATTACTGATTCATATGCTAGTTCTATTTCTAGTTTTTTGAATAGCCTACATGCTGTTTTTCATAATGGCTGAGCTAATTTACATCCCCACCTAGGATGAAAAAGAATTCCATTTTCTCAGCATCCTAACTTTTATCTTTCATCCTTTTGATAAAAGCCATTCTAACAAATATGAGGTGATAGCGCATTGTGGTTTTAATTTGCATTTCTCTCGGCATTAGTGAACCTGAACATTTTCTTACGCACCTGTCAGCCATTTGTATAACTTCTTTTGAGAATTAAACATTCAGGTACATTGCCCATTTTTAAATTGGGTTGTTTTCTTGCTTACTGAGTTTAAATCTTTATGTATTTTGTATATTAACCTCTTTTCTAATTTATAATGTACAAATATTTTTCCCAATCTCTGGGTTGCATTCTCATTTTGCTAATTGTTTCCTTTGATGTCCAGGAGCTTTTTAGTTTATGTCATCCCATTTTATCTATTTCTAGTTTTTGTTGCCAGTGTTTTTGGAGTCCTGTCTAAAAAAGTCATTTTTTCTGCATGTAGATATCAAGTTTCCCCAATGCCATTTCTTAAGTGAGCATCCTTTCTTCATTTTTTGTTATTATCACCTTGGTTAAACATCAACTGACTGTAATCATTAGATTCTGCTCTTTCTATGCTGTTTCATTGCTCAATACGTCTTTGACCTCTGTGGTTGAATTTACATATATATATGTAAATGTTCTTGTTAATGGAACTGTTTTCTTAATTCCTTTTCAGATAGTTCACTATTTGTATATAGACACGCTACTAATTTTGGTATAATTATTTTGGATTCTGATATTTTACTAAATTCATTTATCAGTGCTGTCAGGTTTTGTTTTTTTTTTTTGTAGTTTTAGGATTCTCTCCACATAAGACCATGTTGTTAGCAAATACAAACAATTTCACTTCTTTCTTTCTCATTATGATGCCTTTTATTTTTCTCTCTGGCCTCCTTGCTCTGGATAGGAGCAAAAACTTCCAGTACTATGTTGAAGAGAAAAGGTGAGAGTGAGCATCCTTATTTTATCTCTAAGTTTCAAAGGGAAAAAATTCAAATGTTGAACTGTTGCATTCATATAAATCAGAGATATTGCCCTGCAATTTTCTTATTATGTCCCTGCCTGGCTTTGGTATCAAAGTAATACCAGCCTTAGGAAATGACTTGGAAGTATTATCTCCTCTGAGTTTTTGGAAGCGCCTGAGAGGATTGGCACTAGTTGTTCTTTTAAATGTTTGAAAGAATTCAGCAGTGAAGCCATGTGGTCTTAAGCTTTTCCTTTTTATTACTGATTCAGTCTTTACTCATTATCAGTCTGCTCACATTTTAGATTTCTTTTGAAATTTCTTTCTTTCTTTTGATCCAGTCTTGGTAGGTATTATGGAATTTATCTATTTCTTCTAGATTATCTGCTTTCTTGGCATTTAATTGTTCACAGTCTTTCATAAGAAACACTTTGTATTTCTGTGATATCAGTTGTAATGTTTATCCTTTCATTTCTGTAATTTTTTTTTAAAAAGTCTGTTTTCCTAGTTAGTCCCACTAAGAATTTGTTGATTTTTGTATGCCTTTGAAAAAATCCAACTCTTAGTTTCATTGAATTCTTCTGTTGTGTTTCTAGTCTCTATTTTATTTATTTCTGTTCTTATATTTTATATTTCTTCCCTTCTACTAACTTTGAACTTAGTTTGTTTGCTATTTTTTTCCCACTTCTTCTTCTTTTTTTTTTTTTTATGGAGACAGAGTTTCATTTTGTTGCCCTCAGTAGAGTGCTGTGGCATCATAGTTCACAGCAACCTCAAACTCTTCGGCTGAAGTGATTCTCTTGCCTCAACCTCTCAAATAGCTGAGACTAAAGGTTCCTGCCACAACACCTGGTTATTTTTTAGAGAGAAGGTCTCACTCTGGCTCAGGCTGGTCTCAAACCTGTGAACTCAGGCAATCCACTTACCTGGCCTCCCAGAGTGCTAGGATGATAGGTGTAAGACACAGTGCTCTATTTCCTAGTCCTTAAAGGTGTAACCTTAGATTACAAAGAAAGTAAATTTTCCTCCATCCATACAACATCTATGAGTTTAGGAGTCCAGTATTCTTCTCACTTTCTTACTTTTGCATAGACCTTATGTTAATTTCTTTCTGGTTATTACTCTTCTTTGAAGGTGAGGCCTTTTTTCTTAGGCAGCTGCACGTATTTGTTAAAAGATGGTGTGACAAAAAGGTAAGGCAGAACGAGCTGGGTTAGAGCTCAAGTTTCCACTGCTAGTTTCCTATCTCTTTTCTACCTAACATCTGTCTGCAGGGTTAGACCTTTCCAGATTGGCAGGAAAGCACTGAGACCCGGGGAAGAAAAGCAGTGTTTGATGTGGTGATTTGGCAAGAACTTGGCTTCTTCTGATCAAAATTAGAAGCTGTAGAGTTGCTTGCCCTGTGCTTTTTTCAGACTCTTTCACATATTTTCAACTGGCCCATTGCCTCAGCCATCCTTATCTTCCAATCCCATGTTGCAAACATGAGTCAGGAAGGCTTCCTCTTTCTACCTGACTACCATGCAAAGCAAGAGATCATCAGATTGGACCCTCAGACTATGAAATATATTTTAAAGAGCTTGGCAAGATGTTAATTATCTTCATCTTCTTTTGAATTTATATTACTACCAACTCTATTTTAGTCCTTCTTCAAAGAGCATGCCCCTTGTTTTTGCTTGCTTTCCAGGTTCCTCCAAAATGATACTAACTAACATACACTGAATGCTTTCAGGGCCAGGCCTGTCCTGGGCTTTGAACATAAGATGTAATGACATAATCAACATAGTCAATATCATCTTACAAATGAGAAAGATTCGCTACAAAGAGATTAAGAAACTTGCTTTGTATCACACAGCCAGTAAAGCTGAACTTGGCAGTCTGACTCTGGAGACCATGGTGTTAATCACCACATATTGTTTTTATTCTTTCAAAATATTAAGGGGACAGGGCTAGGCGCAATGACTCATGCCTGTAATATTAGCACTCTGGGAGGCCAAGGTGTATGGATCGCCAGAGCTCAGGAGTTTGAGACCAGCCTAAGCAAGAGTAAGACACTGTTTCTAAAAATAGCGGGGTGTTGTGGCAGGGGCCTGTAGTGGCAGGCCCTGTAGTTGTGAGCTAAGATGCCCTGACACTCTACTAAGGGTGACAATTGAGGTTTTGTCTTAAAAAAATATTCAGGTGGTTCAAGTGTTTTTGCCACATCGATATCTTGTATGATAGGTAAGTTATTCCACCTGATAGGTAAGTTATTCCACACCCAACTTCGTACCCTCCCCTGTCCTTGATTTCTCATGTTGGTTATATCACCTTGTGTCCGTATGTACCTATCTATTGCTTCCCACTTACTAGTGAAGCATATGTTTGATGTTCTGTTCCTGAAATACTTTACATGGGATTATGGTCTCCAGTTCCTTCCATGTTGCTTTGGATGGTATTTCATTCCTTTTTATGGCTGATAGTACTCCATGGTATGTATATGTGACTGTATACATACACATACATACACACCTTGCACATTTTCTTTATTCCTGAATAGAAGATCACTTAGGATGATTCTATATCTTTGAAATTGTGAATTGTGCTGTGATAAATATTCAAGTGCATGTGTATTTTTATAAAATGGCTTTATTTCCTTACGGTAGATACACAGAAATGAGATCTCTGGACTGAATAGTAGGTCTACATTTATTTCATTGAGATCTCTCTCTGTCTCTCTCTCTATATATACATATATATACACACACACATATACACACACACACACACACACACACATATATATATATCACAGTTTATTAATCCATTCATGTGTTGCAGGACACATGAGTTTTCACCTCATCTTTGCAATTGTAAATTGGGTTGCTATAAACATTAGAGTATATGTCTTTATGGTAAAATGACATGACTTTTTTTCTTTGGGGTGGATACCTAGTAATGGGATTGTGGGATCAAATGGAAGGTCCACTTTTAGTTTCTTCAGGATTCTCCATACTTCTTTCCAAAGAGTCTGTATTAGTTTGTAGTCCTACCAGATGTATAAGTGTTCCCTTCTCTCCACATCTACACCACCACCAATCCCTGCTTGGGATTTTGTGATGTGATATAAATGCATCATACCACTATAGGATTAGTAAAATAAATTATTGCCCTTTTATGCACTGGAATATAGTACATTTTTTAAAAAGAGATGTCTATTCATATTAATTAGCCACAAGGTCTCCAAGACTGACTGTGAGATGAAACAATTCCCCAAAATATGCGTACTATAATCTGATCTATATAAAATTATTTGGCCAAATGATAATATGTTCATTGAGAAAGGGTGAGAACTCTATGCATATAATATTGATTATAACTATACCTAGGGAAGATTTCTGATTTTTTTATATTTTATATTTTAAATATTCTTTGATTATCTATATTAGAAAGAAACATAATTAAGATACTACTTTGAAAATATTGAATTTAACATAAGTCTTAGGCCAGGAAAAGTTAGTATATCAAGTAAGAAAGCCCCATATACACAGGAAGTAAATAAAGATATTTCTTAGGACAAGGGAGGAGAGGTATTTAGACAGAGGAACACAAGGTGGTGGGAGTAGTCAGATGGACTTTAATTACCCCAGACTGAAAACCTCATGTGGGACTGGCTAATGGTTGGAAATAGACCGATGAATTTAAGAGAATCATGAGCAGTGAGTCTTATTTTTGGCTTCTGTAAAAAGGGAATGGAAACTTTAAACTGTTTAATATGCTACTGGATAGTGGGCTAAAAGTGGCTGAGGGAGGTGATTCCTACTAATTTCTCAAAAGTTCTCATGTCCTCTCAGTTAAGTAAGGCAGCTGTGGACTGGGCCAGAGGTTCTGCCTTGAAGCTAAAGAATGAGAAATGAGATAATTCTATTTGAGCAGTTTATGGAAGGTATTGTAAGATTCAGGGGTATCTGTAATAAAAGAAAGACCAAAGATCTTTCTTTAGAGTCAGTTGTGCATGAAAAACTATTAGAAGCCAAGCAAGGCAAGGGAACAAATCTTGAGTTTATCAGTACTACACAGAAAGAGGTGTCATTAAGATGTCCAGCAAAAAGGCAGAGAGGAAACTCACAAAAACCAATAATGATTAAGAGGACAGCACTGACCACAGTACCCATATAGTTAAGGATATTCGTCTCTTAGGGAAAAGAAAGGGAGAGAAATTATTAAAAGTATTGAAAAGTTACTCCAAAGAGAATAATTTCACCTGGGATTCTATAAAGAGGATGATTCTGAATCAGCCTCAGTTGTCAATATAAGCTCTCTGGCTCTTTCTTACCCAGGGAGTTATGGCAAAGAGCAAAATTAGAAATATTACAGAAATTAAAGCAACCATATTGTATTCATAAACTATAACTATAAAATGAATTATTCGCAATTGTGTAATCTTAGAAAATTTTCTCCTTCTCATGGAATATCTAAATAACAAATAAATGGGCTAGCCTGATAGAGTAAGCTTAAATTCTTCTAAAATATCTTAGCGTTGAAATAACTGACATTCTAAAAAGCTTCTACCAGCTTTGAAATATGATGGAGTAAGAATCAGGTTCTAGTCCCTCGCTAGACCTATTTCAGGAAATGATACCATTGGTCAAGGATAACCCTAGTACTATTGCTATGAAGGAGAGTAGAAGAATATCACTCAAAAACTGTAATAGGACTGACTATGGTAAGTCAAGGTCAAGGGTAGGATTTCCAGATAATGAAGGCGTGGAGATCTCAAGGAAATAAAAAAGAAATTCAGGTTTAAAAAAGTACAGGTTAAACTAATATTTATGTCCATTTTTTTAAAGAATGAAGCCATCTTTCATATTAAATTGGAAAATAGTATTTTATTTTTAAGTATATACTTTTATAATTTTGAAGTCATATTTTTTCTTTTCAGTAGCAAATAAATTTAGCCAGGGTGTAATCTCAAACCACTGTTGTAATGAAATAAATCTATTCTTAATTCAAGTTCACACAGAACCCTGAAAATAATGCAAGTATTTATACTAATTATTATTTGTGAAATTCAGTATAAGAATTTCTTCAAGAGGAAAAATTCTTCTGGAGTGGAAAGCTAGTTTGAAATATATGTTCTCTATCACCTGTCAGAAATCTAAAATTTGTGTGTCATCTTCAAAGCCAGACTGAGACATTTTGAAGATATAGTAAAAAACTTATAGAACATCTCCCTTTGTCTCAAATCGAGTTGATTTTTAATTTCTTCAGAACTTTATAGATTTTTTTCCCTTATGTCATATAAAGATGATCACAGATGTTTTTAAAAATTATGAATATCTTTTCGGTGGAGAGAACATCCTTATAAATGAATTCAATGTAACACATGAAATTAGTCCTTTCAAAACCTATTATTATTTTTGCTTAAGTTACTATGGAGCCTTTCTATTATAACATTTTTTGAATTTTTCAAATGAAAACATATTTTCAATAGGCTATTTCATCATAAAAGCAATGAATCTTATAAGAGTATGAAACACCTATTTTAAAATTTCAAACATATAAAATAATTAGTAACTACAAAGTTGGAACACTTATTTTGACACAGCCTAATACACAACATCACAGCATAGTATTATATGGTAGCATCAAATATATTCAGATAATTCTAGAACAAAATAAAACAATAATTTTTTTCAGTGATGGGAAAAGCATTAAAAAGGTTTTTGGTTTTGAAGGTTTTTTCCCCAAGGAAACATTTTAATTTAAACTTCTTAGATAAGCTGAAAGTGTAATATCCCATGTTACTGATTTCATGTTTATAACTCAGCTACTCTAATTATCTTGCCCGAGGCAGGCACACATCCTTTCTGCACCTTCAGAAGGATGAGAAATAGAGCCAGACTCCATTTCCTTTCTCTCCATTCCTCTTGCCTTATTTGCTGGAAGCTCCTTTTGAAGCTAAGAAGGAAAAAAGAATTTGAGCCTTTGTTTCTGTACGGATAGTTAATCCCCCTTAAATAAATTCCTCTGATCAACCCGCTTCTAATTAGGACTAGATTTTTTTTTCCCTGCTTCAGAACTTTTCCATGGAACTTAGAAAGTCTGGTGAATATTATACACTAAGAATAAACACACAGTGTTGATGTAATTGCCATTACAAAACGGCTTCTCCAATTAACAACATTTCCTTCAAACTTTAAAAATAGCCCTTCATTCTGCTGTCTATGCTTATAGTGACCATGTTATTTGAAAACATAGCAAGGTACTGGGTATGTTTCTGAAAGACTGTGTCAGCATAATAAGCAGAATGTGCATGTATTGACAATGTTCGGCTATGAGAGAACTAGGTGTTTGGATATAAGGAATCTGATGCTGCCTCCCTAAGTACGCTTTCTGGATCTGATGTTGCCTACCTAATTAGGTTTGGTTTTTCAAAATTAAGTAGGAAACCACCTTTTGTTTCTTCCTCCAGAGACTGTAGTTAAATAACAAGTAGGATAAAATAATTGTAAGAGAAGAGTTAAGTATATGTGTATATCAAAAAGCTCTCCCATGAGAAAATATTATTAAGACAAATTGCAGAAAACGTCAAAATCACTTTCTCTTATAGCTGTGGTTTTCCCTCCTCTGTATGAAGTCCCATTCTCTGCAAAAGCAGGGCCTCCTTAATTATTTCAGTGGGAAATGAAGAACAGAAGTGTGATAGTTGATTCGTAAACTTAATGAGGTTAGGAAAACCAGTAAAATGAGCTCCAACTAGATTTGATCCAAAAGATTACATTATAAATGTATCTATATAAAATAGAATGACCAGACTTTTCTTTTTAAGGGGAGATGGATATATGATGAGGCAACAGGATAAAAATTTATAATGAGATTTTCAAAAAATCATATGAAGTGGTATATGATGAATGATATACTGGCCTTGGGTTCTAGACCTGGACCTATAAGTTATCTCAACTAGCCAGATGTCATCTCTGTTAAAACTATTTTTTCACTCAACAAATTCATTCAACGTACATTTATTAAGCTGACATAGAGGAGAAGGTCAGTAAATTGTAGTTTTTTTTCTTTTCCTCTTGTGAGTCCTCTTATGGGGTCCCCTTCTTTCTGCTCCCATACACTACTTTATTGTCACTTTTTAAATATATTCAATCACAATAAACTTAGTTTGCTTGTTTAAATGTATCAAAAGACCATGACTCCCTCAAGCACAGGGGCAACGGCTTACAACACTTTAATATCCTAGCCACTAAAACAAAACAGATTTAATATACTCTTATTGGTATTAATGAAATTCCTTGTATCAATCATTTATCCAACGCGTTTTGTCTACTCAGCAGATATTCCCTCTTCTATCTAGAATCCTGCCTTGTTTGGAAAAAAGTCACATAGCTCCAGAGTAATCCTAGTATCATTGGCAATAGTTGTTGTAAGGGTGGGACTTGGAACCATTCCTCACCAGTAAAATATAAGGAGTAGTCTCCTGGAAAAGAGCTCCTGGAAACACAAAAGCCTAGAGTGAAACGTAAGAGAATACCTCTAAATTTTACACTTTTCCTTTTGAATTGAGATGCTATCATGCCAGGATATGATTCTTAAGGATGTGTTGTCCATCTTGAGACCATAAGAGAAGAAATCGCTGAGTGACAGAGATCAGCAGACCAAAAAGCTATGAAAAACTTGTTTACCTTATCAAACCTAAGACTGCCTATCTCTGAATGTATTAACAATAAATGCTATTTGGCTAAAGCTGCTGTTGTGTTTTCTGTTACCTGTTCCAGAGTGTATTTGTCTGAAAATATGAATGATCACACTTACATGGATGTGGAGATTAAGGATGGTCTACATCAGAATGCTTGACCTTTTTTCCTCGGATCTCCCAGAAACACTTTATACTCAATGTTCACAAAACTATGTGCCCAACTTCCTCTATAAACCTGTCTTTCCTAGACTGTTTGAAAGTATTTCCTATTTCATTTACTACAGTACGGAAACTGGGTATCATAGGTCCCACACTACCAATAATTCTTACCAAGTTCTGAGGGTCCTTCTTGATTCCCCTTGGATGTGATTTCTGTTCTCCTTTCCAGCTGCCACTATCCTTGTTTAGATAATCATAATCATGTTTGTTGCCGTTTTAAATCATGTATCATGTACAGCCTTCCTTTACCTGGCATTTTCTCTCTGCCTTACATTCATCTTCTGAAAAAATGTTGAAGCTAAGTGCTTTCAGCGTGTGCCCGCCACCAGCTGAAGGCTCCTGTACCCTATAGGTAAGTTTTTAATCCTCCCCCTCCTCCCCTGCTTCTTGTTTCTAATGTCCTTTACTTCTTTTTGTACCCATGTATATTTATCATTTAACCCCCCTTATTAGTGAGAACATGTTTGTTTTTCTATTCCTGAGATATTTCAAGTAGGAGAATGGTCTCCAGTTCCATCCAGGTGCTCCAAAAGACATTGTTTCATTCCTTTTTGCAGTGAGTAGACACATTTCCTTACCCACTTGTAAGTTAATGGGGACTTAGATCAATTCCATATTTTTGTGATTGTGAATTGTGCTACAATAAACATTTGAATCACATGTCTCTTTGATAAAAATATTATTATTATAGGTAGATACCCAAGTAGTGGGATTATAGGACCTTAGGGTAGGTCTACTTTTGGCACTTTGAGAAATCCCCATACCATTTTCCATAGAGACTGTGCCAGTTTGCAGTCCCACCAATGCTGTGTAAGCATACTTTTTTCTCTGCATCTATCCCAGCATCTGCTGTTTTTTTTTTACTTTTTAATAATGACCATTCATTAAAATAATGACAGGGGTACGGTGGTGTCTCACTGTGGTTTTAATTTGCATTTCCCTGATGATTAGTGATAAAATGTAGGAAAAACTCCTCTAGACATAGGTTTAGGCAAAGAATTTACATGATATAACTAAGACCTAAAAAAAATGCAGCATTAAAAAAATTTTTTAATTAAAAATTAAATTAAAAAGTTGCTGTGCTGCAAAGGAAATAATCAACAGAATAAATAGGTAACTTACAGAAAGAGAGAAAATATTTCCAAACTATACGTCTGACAAAGGACTGATGTACAAAATATACAAATAGTCAAAAGAACAAGGAAAAAAATCAAAAATTGAACAAAAGACAGAAATATAATTTTTTTTAAAACAAAATAGACCAATGACCAACAAGCATGCTGTATTTTTTTTCTTTTTTAGAGGTTTTTTATTATTATTTGAAAATATTACAGGGGTATAGATATTCTTGGTTTCATGGATCATTTTTGACTTGCTTGAGTCAAGGTTGTAAGTGTGTCCATCACCCAGGTAGTATTCATTGTACCTCACAGGTTTTCACCCATCCCCTGTTCGCCCCCCCGCCCCCAGCTTGATTTACACTGAGTTATGCCTCCCTCTGTTTTCATAAGTTAGTTCCAACTCCCAGCAATTACACGTGGTATTTGTTTTTCTATTCTTTAGCTATTTCATTTAAGATAATGATATCTAGTTCCATCCAAATTGTCTCAAAAGGCTTTAATTCCTCCTTCTTCATAGATGAGTAGTATTCAATAGTATACAAACATTTTGTTAATCTACTCATGAATTCAGTCTTTGATTTAACTCTCAGAGTTACTTTTAGTGGTGCTTAGGAAAGCTACTGATTTATGTACATTAATCTCATAACCTGAGACTTTTCTGAAATTATCTGTCAATTCCAGAATACTCTTGGTGGATTCTTTGCACTTTCTTAGAAAGAAGAACATATTGTCATCAAAAAGCAATAGTTTGATCTTTTTTTCCCTAATTTGGCTAGCCTTTATTTCTTTTCCTTGCCTGATTTCTCTGGCTAGGACTCCCAGCACTATGTTGAACAGAAGGGATGATAGGCACTTCTGTTTTGTTCTAATTCTTAGTGGGAATGCTTTCAACCTTTCTCCATTCAGTATGAGGTTGGCTGTAGGTTTGTCATGAATTGCTTTTATAATGTGGAGATATATTCTTTCTAGGCCTAGTTTATTGAGAGTTTTAAATCATAAAAGGGTATGGGATTTCATCTAATGCTTCTTCTGCATGTAATGAGAGGATTCTTTGGTTTTTGTTTCTGCTTCTGTTTATGTAGTAAATCACACTTACTGGTTTCTAAATGTTGAACTGTCCTTGTATCCCTGAGATGAAGCCCCCTTGGTCAGGCTGTATTATTTTTTGATATATTGTTGAATTCAGTTTGCTAGTATTTTATTGAGGACTTTTGCATCTATGTTCATAAGGTATATTAGTTTGTAGTTTTCCTTTATTGTTGTTTCCTTTCCTGGCTTTGGTATCAAGGTAATACTGGGTTCACAAAATGAATTGGGGAGGATTCCTTACTTGATGTTACAGAATAATTTCTGTAGCATAGGTTCTATCTCTTTATAGTTCTGATAAAATTCATCTGTGAATCTTCCTGGTCTGCAGTATATATTGTTGTTGGAAGCATTTTTATTACTGCTTCAATCTCATTGCTCATTGTTGGTCTGCTCAGGAGTTGTATTACTTCTCTCTCTCTTTTTTTTTAGACAGAGTCTCAAGCTGTCACCTGGGTAGAGTGCTATGATGTTATAGCTCTCAGCAACCTCAAACTATTGGGTTTAAGCAATTCTCTTGCCTCAGCCTCCCAAGTAGCTGGGACTATGGGTACCCACCACAATGCCTGGCTATTTTATTTTGTTGCAGTTGTCATTATTGTTTTAGCTGGCCCAGGCCAGCTTCAAACCTGCCAGCCTTGGTGTATGTCGCTGGTACCCTATGCACTGAGCTATGGGCGCAGCCTGTATTACTTCTTGATTAAATCTTGGGAGGATGTGTTGCCAAAAAATCCATTTCCTATGAATTTCTGAGTTTATATGCATAAAGATTTTCATAGTATTTATAGTTGATATTTTGTATTTCTGGGGTATCAGTTGTAATATGTCCTTTTCATTTCTGATTGAGCTTATTTTGGTCCTTTCTCTACTACACTTGGTGAATATCCCAAGAGATCTATCAATTTTGTTTATCTTTTCAAATTACTCACCCCAAATTTTTGTTCCATTGAACCTTTTATGGAGAATTTGTCATGCCCTGCAGGAAATACTCTGAATAGCATTATACATTAATCAACACAATAGACACCTACCAGTATAAAACTACCCAACAGCTAAACCTCAGAGATCAGAAAATAATACCACAAGAGGTAAAACAAAAACAAAGCAATGAGGTACTACCTAACAGGATAAACAGAACAGCAGTGAACATATCAATTCTATCAATCAATGTGGATAGATTGAATTCTCCACTAAAGAGACATAGGTTGGCTAAATAGATGAAAACACACAACTCAAGTGTCTGCTGTTTCTAGGAAACACATCTAACTGAGAAGAATGCATACAGACTCGCAGTGAAGAAATGCAAATAATAATAATAATAATCTGTGCGAATGAAAACCAAAGGACAGCAGGTGTGGCCATTCTCATATCAGATAAAATTGACTTTAATGAACAATAGTAAAGACAAATATGGCCATCATACTATGGTAAAGGAAGATGCCATAACAATTCTAAATATTTGTTCATCTAACACAGAAGTGACCAGATTCATAAAGCAAAATCTACTAGATGTAAACAACCACTATTGCCAGGGGCTTTACCTACCCACTAATTGCCACTGCTGTGATTTGTGCGTGTGGCCTAATTAGGGTCTTCTTTGACATCCTGCTTCTGGACAGTGCTCCCTGTTCCATGTTCTGTTCTGTTAGAATCATAAATAACTTAGAATGAGATAAATAAGAAGTGAATCAGTTTGATGAAAGAACATAATTTAAGACATAGTTTAATTGGGGAACACCAGCCCAGCAAGAATTATGATGTAAAGATTTTGGCCTTCCCCTACTAGATGTATGAAATAAATATACAGCTAGCCCAGGGTCTTGGTTTTTGCTGAAGCCTCACAATTAAGAGCAAAGATCCCTTGGCCCATTCTGTTCTTAAAACTTTAAATCTATGTCTGTCTTTTCATTTTCCTTTAATCTTCCATCTCCACCAATCACTTGGAAAGAGCCACTGTGAAGTTTGGGGCTGGTTCCCCAA
>NW_003852398.1:45994131-46004786 GCF_000181295.1 Otolemur garnettii
ACTCATGGTGAAGGGACATCTATAATACAGGCAAATGGAAATCAGAAAAAAGCAGAAGTTGCAATTTTATTTGCAGATACAATAGGATGTAAACCAATAAAGATAAGGAAAGATAAGGATGGACAGTACATATTTGTCAAAGGAAACACTCAACATGAAGAAATTTCAATAATTAACATTTATGTGCCCTACTTAAATGCCCCACAGTTTATGAAGAAAACAAACACAAATGGATACAACAATGTGATATATTCCTGCACTATAATAGTTGGAGATTTTAACATCTTTTTGTCAGTTGTGGATAGATCCTCCAAGAAGAAATTAAACAAAGAGATAATACACTTAAACTTAACCCTAGAACAAATAGACTTAACAGACTTCTATAGAACATTTCCACCTAATAAAACTGAATACACATTCTTCTCATCAGCCCATGGATCATCCTCCAAAATTGATCATAGCTAGGGCACAAGTCTAATCTCAACAAATTTAAAAGAATAGAAGTTACTCCTTCTATCTTTTTAGAATATCACAGAATAAAATTTCAACTCAACAGCAATAGAAATATTCACATTCTAACAAACTCATGGAAACTAAATAACCTTAGACTGAATGATAGCTGGGTCAAAGACAAGATTAAGAAGGAAATCATTAAACTTTTGGAATAAAATGATAATGAAGACAAAAAATTATCAAAACCTGTGGGACAATGCAAAGGCAGTCCTAAAAAGGAAATTTATAGCATTAGAAGCCGTCCACAAAAAAAAACAAAGAGGAAGTCAACAACCTAATGGGTTATCTCAAGCAACTAGAAAAGGAAGAACAATCCAACCCCAAACACAGAAGAAGAAAAGAAATACCAAAAAAAAAAGAACAGAATTAAATGAAATGGAAAATAAAGAATAATTCAGAAGATCAATAAAACAAAAAGATGGTTCTTTGAAAAGATTAATAAAACTGATAAAACTTTGGCTAACCTAACAAGAAACAGAAAAGTAAAATCTCTAATACCATCAATCAGAAACAATAAAAGAGAAATAACAACAGATACCACAGAAATTTTAAAAGCTTCAATGATTTCTATTTAAAAACCTCTATTCTCAGATATATGATAACTTGGAAGAAATGGATCAATATCTGGAAGCACCCCAACTTCGCAGATTCAACTAGAAAGAAGTACAAATTTTGAATAGACATATATCAAGCACTGAAATAGCATCAACTATATAAAATCTCCCAAAAAGAAAAGTCTGGGACTAGATGGCTTCACATCAGAATTCTACCAAACCTTCAAAGAACTAGTATCTCTATTACTTAACCTTTTCCAAAACATAGAAAAATAAGGCATCCTCCTCAATACAGTTTGAAAATATCACCTTAATCCCCCAAACCAGAAAGGACCCAATTAAAAAAAAACAAAACAAAACTATAGATCAATATCATTAATGAGTATTGATGCAAAAATATTCAGTAAGATTATATGGTTGGTTCAACATATATAAATCTATAAATATAATACACCACATAAATAAAATAAAAAGCAAAACCCACATCATTCTATCAATTGATACAGAAAATGCTTTCGATAATATCCAGTATCCTTTCATAATTAGCATACTTAAGAAAATAGGCTTAAATAAGATATTTCTTAAACTGATTGAGACCATCTACAGCAAACCTACAGCCAATATCATATTGAATGAAATAAATTTCAAAACATTTCCACTCTGATCTGGAACCAGACAAGGATGCCCATTGTCATCACTACTATTCAAAATAGTAATGGAAGTCCAAGTCATTGCAATCAGGCAAGAAAAGGGAATCAAGGGTATTCAAATGGGATCAGAGGAGGTCAAATTCTCACTTTTCAAGGCTGACATGATTTTCCACCTGGAAAACACCAGGGACTCAACTACAAAGCTCTCAGAAGTGATCTAGGACTATTGCAGAGTCTCAGTTAAAAAAATCAATACTTACAAATCAGTAGCTTTTACATACGCCAACAATAGTCAAGTTGAAAATGTAGTAAAGGTCTCTATTCCTTTTATAGTAGTGCCATGAAAGATGAAATACCTGGGAATTTATGTAACAGAGGAAGTGAAAGACCTCTATACTGAGAATGATGAAAATGTGAAAAAAGAAATAGCTGAAGATGTTAACAAATGGAAAAACGTACCACATTCATGGCTGGGAAGAATCAACATTGTTAAAATGTCCATACTACCCAAAGTAATCTACAGATTTAATGCAATCCCTATCAAATCACCAATATCATACTTCAAAGAACTTGAAAAATTAGTACTTCATTTTATATAGAATCAGGAAAAAACTTCAAATAGCCAATACAATACTTCAAAATAAAAACAAATCAGGAGGCATCATGTTACCAGACTTCAGATTATACTATAAATCTATCGTGATCAAAAGAGCATGGTAGGCTCAGCGCCCATAGCTCAGTGGTTAGAGTGACAGCCATATATACCAGGGCTGGCAGGTTTGAACCCAGCCAGGGTCTGCTGAAACAACAATGACAACTATAACAAAAAAATAAGCTCATGTTTTGGTGGGTCCCAGCTACTTAGGAGGCTGAGGCAAGAGAATTGCTTAAGCCCAAGAATTTGAGGTTGCTGTGAGCTGTGATGCTACGACACTCTACCGAGGGCAACATAGTATGACTCTGTCTCAAAAAAAAAAAAAATGGTACTGGTACAAAAATAGAGATGTACATATATGGAACAGAATAGAGAACCTAGAGATGAACCCAAGCACATATCATCACTTGATCTTTGATAAGCCTAACAGAAACATACATTGAGGAAAAGATTCCCTATTTAACAAATGGTCCTAGGAGATCTGGCTGGAAACCCGTAGGATACTGAAACTGGACCCTCACCTTTCACCACTAACAAAAATAAGATCCTAGCAATTATTTAATTCTCACTGGATAAAAGACTTAAACTTAAGACATGAAACTATAAAAATACTAGAGAAGAGTATAGGGAAAATGCTTGAAGATATTGGCATGGGAAAATATTTTATGAGGAGGACTCCCCCCACTCCCCAGCAATGAAGCAAAACCAAACATAAATTACTGGGATCTGATCAAGCTAAGAAGCTTCTGCACAGCTAAGGGCACTGTAAGTAAAGCAAACAGTCAGAGTTCAGAATAGAAGAAGATTTTTTCAGGTTAAGTTTCTGACAAAGGTCCAATAACTAGAATCCACAGGAAACTTAAACTAATCAATAGGAAAAGAACAAACAACCCCATTTCTTTGTGGGCAAGAGACTTGAACAGAAACTTATCTGAAGAAGACAGGCACATGGCCTATCAACACATGAAAAAATGGTCATTATCTTTAATTATCAGAGAAATGCAAATCAAAAGCACTTTGAGATATCACCTAACCCCAGTAAGATTAGCCCACATTATAAAATGCTAAAACTGCAGATGTTGGCATGGATGTGGTGAGAAAGAAACACTTCAACACTGCTTATGGGACTGCAAACTAATACAGCCTGTTTGGAAAGAAGTATGGAGAACTCTCAAGGAATTAAAAGTTGACCTACCATTTGATCACACAATATTATTACTAGGTATCTACCCAGATGAACAAAAATCATTTTACAACAAAGACATTTACAGCAAAATGTTTACTGCAGTCCAATTAACATTAGCCAAGATGGGGAAGCAGCCTAAATGCCCATCAACCCATGAATGGATAAACAAATTGTGGTATATGTATACCATGGAATACTATGCAGCCACAAAAAGAAAGAGACTTTACATGTGTTATGTTTACCTGGATGGAACTGGAACATATTCTTCTTAGTAAAGTATCTCCAGAACAAAGAAAAAAGAAACCAATATAGATAGACTTAAATATGCATATGAATGATAAAATACAAAGATGTTTTATGGAAGGTGGGTGTGTACACAATGCAAGGTACATTTCAAAACAACTAACAGTGTATTATAAATATCTTACCACAAAAATAAGTGTGGTGATAATTATGTTAGTTTGATTTAAACATTTCACATTATATATCAAATCATCACATTTTACCCATAAAGGTATACAATTATAATTTAATAAAAATTAAGTTTAAAAAAAGAAGGAAGGGATAGATAAAAACCTCTCTATCAGACACAATGAACAGTATTCGGGGGATGGGCACACTAAAAGCCCTGACCTAAGCATTATACAAGGTATTCCTATAATAGAATAATAGAAACTTCTGTATCCCTTAATATTTTGAAATTAAAAAAGTCAAAGGATATCTTGATAAAAAAATAAAATATTCTACCTAGTAGTTTATTTAAATATTATCTCTCAGTCCCTATATTTGCTACATTTTGAACTAATATTAGATGAATGTTTGGGCTTCATATTTTTTGCTCCAATTCAAAGTGTTTTTCTCCTTTTTAGATCTTTAAAGACATATAATTTACATGACATAAATCAGCCATTTAAAGTGTACAACCCAATGCTTTTTAGTTAATTCATAGAGTTCTATACATATCACTACAATCTATGTTTAGAAAGATTTCATCACCCACATGGAAAGCCTGTACCCAGCAGGGATAACTGGCCCCCCTCAAATTGCAACCTATGGTTCTTTTTTTCCAATATGAGTCATTTCTCTCAAGCTGATTTTCTCTTTATCTTTGCCTGTCAACATTTTATATATAATGTGTGTGGACCTCTTTGAATTTATCATACTTCCCAAGTTTACTGAACTTCTTACATGTATAGATTGAAGATTTTCATCAAATTTAAGGAATTTTAGACCATTATTTCTTCAAATAATTTTCTTCCCCTTTCCCTTTTTCCTCTCTGGCACTCTAATTACATGGTAACTGGTATAATTAGTAGTATTCAACTTTTCCCTGATGTTCCTCATTCTTTCCTCCATTTTTTTTGGTTGTCTGTTTGTTTTATTGCTGTTCTTCAGATTGCATAATCTCTGTTGATGTATCTTCAAGTCACTGATTCTTTCTTTGCAGCTCAAATTTCCTATTGAGTCTCTCCAGTAAATTTTTTATTTTAATTATTTTACTTTGAGTTTCCATTTACTCCTTATTTATACTTTTTATCTTTTTTTGATACCATTTTATGAGGCATTGTTATAGAACTATCCTCTAAATCTTCATAATGGTTTGCTTTGACTTTTGGAGCATCTTTATAAACATGCATAAATGTCTCATAGTTTTCTACTGAAAATTGGACATTTCAGATTGTGACACTTCTAAACACTGATTCCCACACTTGAGTGCATGTTGTTCTTATTGTTTGCTTGGTAAACTTCTTAGAGACTTGGCTAAACTAATTCTGTGAAGTCCATTTCCCCTGCAGAGTGCAGCCTTTGATGTCCCTGCTCAGATGTTTTTTTCTCTTTTTTCTTTCTTGCTTTCTTTTTTCTTTTCTTTTTCTTTTCCTTAGCTACTTAGAGGTTCCTCTATCATCAGCATAAAGCATAAGACACTTTGCTGTCTGAAGACTGTGCTTAAGTTACCTTAGCCAGTTAGATTTTTACTCTTTATCCTTGACTAAGTGTGTGGCAGTAAAACTGCTATCACAGTTCAAAGAGTTTACATTATTGTTCAACATCATGTCAGGTACAAGAAGCTTGGATTTTCCCTCTCCAGTCACTTGTGAGAGAGTACCACATTAAACATGCAACTTTCCAAACTGCTAGGGATGCATATCACTTTATTTCTAAGAATAGCTTCACAGCAGTTGCCCTTGGGTTACAATAACTTACTCTGCAGGGAGAAATAAGAGGCTGTGTTTAAAAATTTTATGCCTATGAGATTTCCTCTCTGGTTTCATAGGTCTGTATGTGGCTTGGGGCAAACTTTCAAGCTTGTCTTATATTCTTCTCTGATTACTCTTGCATGAGTCCAATCTAATCCATGTGCAGAGGCTTCTTGACCTCCACATTGAGTGTGATCTTGAGAGGGCTCTTTTCAGCACTCTATCTTGGTTTTCTCTGTTACACATCAGGTTGCACTGCTCCTTTCACTTGTCACTAGCAGAACTTATGGTTGCCCTTCCACCAAAGCTAGGGGTGGACAGCTGCTAACTTTTCCCCAAATGGCACTTCTGCTCTATGAGTTGATGCTGAGAGAGGGTATACCTCTTGGTTTTCTCTGCTTGTTCTCCATGTAGGGAGTATCTACCTTACAAGTGGGCTGGTGTGGAACCATCACAGTACTAGTATTCTAAGCATGGCATGACTATAATATATCTTTTGTCCTCAGAGTAGAGAGACCAAGTGGGAGAAGAGGGGATTAGTCTGACATAGATCTTCTGACATAGATCTTCTCAGGGGGTGAAGTAAGATGGTGGACTAGCAGGATGATTCAGCTGAAAAAGAGAGAACCCAGCCATATCAGGCATGGGGACCTTACCCAAGGTCATAGCTCATGGAGCACAGTGAGGAGCTAGTGAGCTGGATACCATATGCTCCAGAATGGTGGAAATCTGATGAATTAGGCAAGTGATTGTAACTGGCTGGCATCAGATGGCCCCCCACAGAAGTCTGGGATGGGAGGAAGCCTTTCTGGAGTTTTCACTTGTTGGTAGAAGCTTTGTGTTGAGTGGAAAGCTTGGAAGAGTGGGTAGACTTGAATAGTGTACAGCAACTGGATTTGAATGCCGATTAGAGCGGATTTGCCATAAGTTTGGGGGCTGGGGCTCGGCACCTGTGGTTCAAGCGGCGAAGGCGCCAACCACATATACCTGAGCTGGTGGATTTGAATTCAGCCTGGGCCTGCCAAACAACAATGACAGCTACAACCAAAAAATAGCAGGGCTTTTGTGGTGGGCACCTGTAGTCCCAGTTACTTGGGAGGCGGAGGCAGGAGAATCGCTTGAGTCCAGGAGTTGGAAGTTGCTGTGAGCTGTGATGCAACAACACTCTACCCAGGGTAACAGCTTGAGGCTTTGTCTCAAAAAAAAAAAAAGTTTGGGGGCTGGCAAGGCATCCATACTGAGAAGGTCTTGTTGGCCAGTGGACTAACATTGTGGGCAGGTGCCTATAGGACAGCTGTTGTAATTCAGCCTGCTGGGATCAGAATGACACTCTGGGGACAGGCTGAGGGACTACCATACCACATAGAAACTGGAGTCAGGGGGCACTGTGAGACTCAACCCTGAAGGATTCATATGGGCTTTAAGATTCCCAACTGCCAGGGTCTGAATGCTGAGGAAATGATCAGGAGATCACTGAAGGCAACTAAGTTTGGAATAAGGACCATAGAGTTACTGGCTGTGCTATCTTCTAAAAAAAAAAAAAACCGCAGCATCACCTGGTGTCCCAGCAACATATTGCAATATATTGTAATCAGGAGCAAGAACTTCTGTTTATTTGGCCACTAGGAAGAGTTTGGCTTTGCTCAGGCTGAGGCCACTCCAAGACCTAAGTTCTGAGACAAGGCAATTTGAAGGAAAGGAAGCTGTGAGAAGGAGAATAAGAAGGTGAACAAAACAAAAGAAGACATGAGAAAGAATTGACAGAAAAATTGGGGCAACATGAAAAACCAAAACAGAACTCTGCTAAGGGATCATGAGGCAGCTACTGCAGAAGACTCCACATATAAAGAATTAATGTATTTCACAGAAAGAGAATTTAAAATATGGATGATAAAAGAAAAGAAAAAGAATAGATGAGAAAATGGAAAGATCAAAACCAAAAGTTGGACAAGAGATATGTAGAATATAGAAAGGATATTGCAAAGCATAAGGAAATAAAGTGAACAATCAGAGAATGTAAAGATAGGGTGACCAGACATCCTGCTTTTGGTGGGACAGTCTCGCTTTTTAACAATTTGTCCCAGGTCCTGCAGCGTTTTTAAAAAGTCCCAATATTTGGAAAGAATGCACGAACCGGCGAGGGAACAGGATGAGTTTTATACTATTTTTGTTAATTTTATAATGTTAAACTGTAATAATAACAAATTGTTGAGAAGTGATTATGGAGAACTGCTTATCGAAGTTTGCATTGTTGTCAGGCCCTGCCCTGCCCTGTCCCCCCTTCCCCCAGCCATGCTGTCCCACCTTACAAATGTTAAAATATGGTCACCCTATGTAAAGATGCAGTAGAAAAGTATCAAAAATAGGTTAGACCATGGAGAAGAAAGAACCTCGGAGGTAAGGGATAAAGTTTTTGAGTTAACCCAGGTAGTTGAAAAGGCAGAAAAGCTGAGAGAGAAAGCATAATAGGCTCTTAGAGAACTCTATAAGATTCCATGAAACATTCAAACATGAATAATAGGGATTTCTGAAGGGGGAGATGATTATTCCAAAGGAATGGAAGCCCTGTAAAAGACTATCATAAATGAAAACTATCCAAGTTTGACTAAAGACACCATTTCGGATGGATATCAAACCCCAAGCTCAACTCAAACAGAGCCTCTCCAAGACGCATTGTAACAAATCTGTTGAAAGCCAAGATGAAAGAAAAAATGCTACAAGCAGCCAAGAGTAAGTGCCAACTGACCTACAGAGGCAGAGCTTAGAATGACAGCAGACTTTTAAACTAAAATCTTCCAAGCCAGAAGTGCATGATCATCTACCTTCAACATTCTTAAATAAAACAATTTTCAGCCCAGAATTCTGTATTCTGCTAAAGTAAGCTTCAAAATTAATAAAGAAATTAAACCTTTTGTGAATATGCAAGTTCTGAGGAAATTCTCCATAACAAGACCAACTTTACAGGAAATACTTAGACCTATTCTCAACCCTGAACACCACAATGGATCACCAACAAAATAAACACAAAACCTAACGGTTCATGAGGGCACAAAGAATAAAACTACACAATGAATTTTCACTAAATAAGATGACTAGAACTCCACCACACTTATCAATTCTCCCAATAATTCACCACTAAAGAGGCACAGGCTGGCTTATTAGATTAAAAAGCACAAACCATACATATGCTGTCTGTAGGACACACACCTCAATTTTAAGGACAAATGAAGTCTCAGGGTTAAGGGATGGAAAACAGTATTTCAAGCAAATAAAAATCAGAAGAAAGAAGGGGTTGCAAACTTATTTTCAGATAGAAGCATATTTAAAACAACCAAAGTTAAGAAAGACAGCTATATACTAGTCAAAGAAACAATACAACACGAAGACATTTTAATTTTTAATATTTAAGCACCCAACTTCAATGCTTCCAGATTTATGAAACAGATGGGTTTGAGCAATATGATATCCAATAACACCTTAATAGTCAGGAAATTTAACACTCCTCTAACAGAACTGGACAGATCCTCTAAACAGAAATTAAACAAAGATACAAAGGACTTAAATGTGACACTAGAACAAATGGGATTAAAAGACATATATAGAACACACCATCTAAAAGCTAAAGAATATACATTTTTTCACATCAGCCCATGGTGTGTACTCCAAAATTGACCACATCCTAGTATACAAATCAAACCTGAGAAAAATTAAAGTAATAGAAATTACACCTTGCATCTTCTTAGACCACAAGGCAATAGAGGTCTACTCCAACAAAAATGTTCAATCCCACACAAAGACTTGGGAAATTGAGCACCCTTATGCTGAATGATAGTTGAATTCAGGAAGAGATAAAAGAGGAAATTATTAAATTCCTCAAACATAACAACAATAAAAACACAAGTTATCAAAACCTCTGAGATATAGCAAAAGCAGTTTTAAGAGGTAAATTTATCACATTAGATGCCTACTATTCAAAAACAGAAACAGAAAGCATTAATAAACTCATGAACCATGGAAATGAAAAAGATAAACAATTTAATCCCAAACCCAGCTGAAAAAAAATAAATAACCAAAATTAAACCAGAGATTAATGAAACTGAAGCAAAAGAATCATTCAGAAAACTAACACAAGAGAAAATTGTTGTTTTGAAAAAATAAAATCAATAATCCTTTGGCCAGATTCACTGAAAAAGAAAAGTATAATCTCTAATAACCTCAATCAGAAATGATAAAGGGGGAATAACAATAGATGCCACAGAGATACAAGATATCATCTCTGAGTACAAGAAACTCTATGCCCAGAAATTTAACAATGTGGAGTTAATGGGTCAATACCTGAAATTGCACTTTCTCCCTAGACTTAATAAAAAAAAAAAAAAGATCTCTTGAAGAGACCAGTTTCAAGAAACGAGATCAAGGAACAATTAAAAAACCTCCCAACAAAAAAAATGCCCGGGTCCAGAAGTCTTCACATCAGAATTCTATTAAACCTTCAAAGAAGAACTTATACTCATATTGCAGAAATTATTGAGAAGGAAGGAATCTTCCCCAACATGTTCTATAAAGCAAACATCACCCTGATACCAAACCCAGGAAAAGACCCAACTAAAAAGGAGAACTTCAGACTAATTTCACTATTGAATATAGATGCAAAAATTCTCCATAAAATCCTAACCAATAGAGTACAGCTGCACATTTAAAAAAAATTATTTATCACAATCAATTAGGTTTCATCCTAGGGATGCAAGGCTGGTTTAACATTTACAAGTCCATAAACTTAATTCATATATGATCCTCTCAATAGATGCAGAAAAAGCATTCAATAAAATTCAGCATCCTTTTTTAATTAGAATACTTAAGAATATAGGTATAGGTGGTACATTTCTTAATCTGTTCGAA
>NW_003852398.1:46006241-46009708 GCF_000181295.1 Otolemur garnettii
TAACCTATACACCTATACTATATGTTACAAGTATGCATTATGTATTTGTATGTAGGGTTCTGTACGTACAATAAAACTTAACATCATTTACAAGGGAACTTTTGACTATATGATATTTTCTTATGATTTTCATATGATTTTACAGTCTGACACAGCATAAAAACTATAACAAGAAAATGTTTAATTTTCTATAGTTACAATGTGAAGCATTTAGTTAATTCTAGTGGTTGGTTAAGAAAGCTGCAGTGTATGTGAAGACATTCACAAGGTGGTGGCTTTGTGTATGTGTGTAGATAACCTAAAAGGTTATATACGTATGATAGAAGAGAGATAATACCCTGTTTCTCTTTTTACCCAATTCTTATTTCTATCAGAGTTGATCATAACAATAATGAATGACATTTTTTCATAATTTTAGTTGTTCAGGGAATATGTTTTAAAATTTTTAACTACACCCCTATCCATAACCCCTCCCACTCTTACAAACACACCTCTATATTCTAAGTTGTACAGGTTAAGTCAGCAGGAAATGTGATGAGAAAAAAAATTACAAGAAGTGTGAGTAGAAAATGTAATATGCCTGCTATGGATAGTAGAAGGGCAGGTTTGGGGTGTTCAGAACATGATGGGCACCTCTATTATACAAGCTACTCCTCCTTAATTATCTCTTATAGAAAACAGTCAATTTGACCCCTTGGGGGTAGGGATAGTACCTGATCCAAGTTTTCATCCTTGACCCAAATACATCATATAGTAGACACTTCATGTTCAAGAAGTGTTTCAAAATTATTTTTAAATTTTTCTTGTGAAAAGTTACTAGTAAACCTGAAATCCTGTCTGGCATTAAGAAAATTAAATGCATCTAAAATTTCTCTCCATAATCAGCTTTTTACAAAAATAGTAGAAAATATCCCTTAGTCACATCTGGACCTTACATTGACCATGTCACAGCAACAATAAGGGATTTGAAACCATTCCTTTTATCATTAATAGTACTCATAATAAAAGATAATAAAAATTTTAATAAGTTTGGTGTGCATTATGTTTTTTACCTACTCAATCTGATTTTCATTAAATTAAGAGGAATATTAATCACATAGTAAAGTATGGGTGATCTACAGTGAAAAAAAAAAAAAAAAGAAAGAAAAGCCTTCAGTTATAAGTAAAACAGCAGCTGCAGGTCTTTTGAAATAAGTTGACCAGTTCAAGTACCTAGAAATTATCTCTCCAGAGGCTTTTTGCTAACATGTGATTTATATTCTCTCCAAGGTGGGCTAAGGTTGAGTCATAAGAAGAAATGAAAAAAAGATTGTTTTCAACAAATCGTGGTCTGAGTTAAAAGAAGTTTTTTTAAGTATGCATTTTGCTCTCGGAGTTGAGATATATCTATTCCTAATTCTTTTGAGAAAGACTCACAAGCTGGTAATTGTACGGATCTTTTCTAGCTAAATTAATTTGGATGTACACTTTGTACTGATTTCCTACTGTGCTTTCTAGGTTTTCACTATCACACACTCTCCTAGAAGCATACTAAGTAGGAAGATGGTTTTAATCGAATAAATCTCTTTCTTTTAAGGAACCAATCAGCTCCTGCATAGACTATATATGCTTACCAAACAAAATTACGAATAAACTGAAACATAAAAATATGATTAGTATGAAAATTCTTAAGATCTGTAGGTCTTCATAACATATTTTGGAACTTAAAAATTTAAATCATTTGATTGACTTACTAATGGTGCAGTATAATCTACTTAAAGCCCTAATAAATCTCTTCTATATAATCTCTAGGATATCACAGGGATCCAACTGGTTTAACAGATTTATACTGCTTCCAGCTATTCAATTATATTTTGTGTGCTTGAATCAAAATAGAAAAAGGATGGCAACAGTATTAGTCAGTGTTTATTTTTCCCACATGATAAATATTGGACGACTTTAAGGGTTGGAGAAGTAAATGCCATTTGTTTTATTTATTAAGCACATTTTTAGTTATTATGCCTCATTCCTTCTTACTCTAAAAGAGAAGAAAATAGTGCAGGTTGCCCCTCAAGCTATTAGTCAAGTGACCTAGTTTCAGTTTTATCCCTCTTCTCGGTTGGGCCAATGCTGATTTTTCCCAGATGACCATATTTTCTTTTATTCCCATACAGGCATTCCTAGAGTTTTAAAAAGAAAGTGTGGAGTTCCTCCAAGATCTGTGGTCAGAACACAAATATTTTGAAATAGTCTCCTTCCCAGCCTGCTGCAGCTATCAGCAACATCACCAGTAGTCCTTTTAGAAAGATTGTTAAGAGCATTAAAAAAAAAAAAAAGTTTCACAACTCATTGCTTTCTTTCACAGGACAATCAGACACAATTCACGTATTTCCCAATTTTTTTTTTCTATGACATTAGAAGTCTAAGCCTATTGTTAGTGACACTCAAAATAATAATCATTATTATGATTTAATAATAGTCATTATAATACTCGAATGAGGTAGGAATAGAAATTTATTTTAGAATGGATAAATAAAGCCCTTATCTTCTAGTGAGAGAAGAAGAAATACCTAGGTCATTTTAAACGTCTAGTGGATTTGAAATTAGTGGGAAGATGCTGAGGACTTGTGAAAATCTTTTTTCCCCAGAAGGAAAAGTAGAAAGCAAAAAGAAGCTATGGGTTTCTCTGGGGTAAAACAGCATACATACATACATACACAACTGTACAATGTAACAACTGTTTCTCTTCCTTCCCTCTTAGCATTTTATATAATGAAGTGGTAAGCAACGTCACAATTTGGTGTTTACCTTAGAAAGCATTCAGATGGAAATGTGACTAAGTTAAGGCAGAATCAATGCTCCTCAAAGATGGATATAATTTACATACTGACTGTTGAAATTTTTGTATGTCTTATCTCTCAATAGATGCTGCTGCTGCCTTTTTCTTGTACAAAAGATGATTGTTATTTGCTTCATATTTGGGTAAGGTATGAATTTGTTGGTTTAGGGAAGGTTAAATGTGTATAGGAAGGTGTATATGAATGATGAAAATCTTAGGATGCATTAAAGTGTCTCCTTGCAAATGAGTCCATAAAGTCAATATTTTCTTTTCATACTCTATCATAAATTTCCTAAATACTTTTCTACCCATTTCAAGGATAATTTTAAAATATGGCTCTCCCTACTACCTAAATTTAGTGTGTTCTTCCATTACTGTTGCTAACGATCTTAGCTTTTATCTCAATAATTTGGTAGTATCTGCATTGTAAACCCTTGGAAACTGATGTCTCTGGAAAAATTCTAATGTGGTCCCCCAGTAGTGACAGGGTAATAGAGGAGTTGCAAAGTACCTTATGCTGCAGCTGGATCCATCCCTTTGAGGACATTTGATGGCTTATTTCAAGACTGCTATTTCATGATGAGACACCCCATCATGAAGAAAAGTAAATAATTCTGAGGGCGGAAGTAGCTGTTATGTTATGAATAAT
>NW_003852398.1:46010290-46112923 GCF_000181295.1 Otolemur garnettii
CAATTGAAGATTGGACAGTTATCATCTTCACCAGAGGATGGCATGACTAGCAAGGCATAAAAGCTAACATAACCTCAAAATAGATGGTTTCCTCAAGTAGAGACTATCCATGTCTACTTAGACTCATATTTTCTGATTACACATACTCAAATGTACCAGGGAATAAGATAATATTTTGAGGTCATGACACTTTAGCTATGTTGTAGTACATTGCCTTAGAAGGTACTTTGTAAAAACTAGTGTGCTTCATAATTGTTAAACCAAATCCAAGACCATTTTTAAAATCGCAAAATAATAAGGGGGTACAGATGTTTTTGTTACATGGATAATTTTTATAATTAAGTCTGGGATATTAGTGTGCCCATCACCCAAATAGTGTAACTCTTATGCTTTACATTAAAAATCATTTAACTATCATAAATTAATTTTTGTATATGGCAAGAGAAAAGAGGTCCTGTTTCATTCTTCTTCATGCAGCTATCCAGTTTTGCACCACGGTTTATTGCATGGGGCTTCTTTTTACTAGTATATGTTGTAATCTGCTTTGTAGAATTTCAGTTGTTTGTAGGCAGATAGTTTTATACCTGCATAGTCTGTTTTGTTCCATTGATCCATGTCACTATTTTTGTGCCAATATCATACTATTTTGTTGACTATAACCTTGTACTATATTTTGAGTATGAACATAATGCCTCCAGATTTTTTCTTTTGACATAAGGTTACTTTGTCTATGTGGGCTCTTTTTTTGTTCCAAACAAAGAATAATTTTTTCTTAGTCTGTGAAATGTGACATTGGTATTTTGATGGAGATTTCATTGAATCTATAAATCATTTTGGGTAGTATGGACATTCCAACAGTGCTCATTCTACCAATCCATGAGCACATGATACATTCTTCCTTTGGTTTGTGTCATCTGTAATTTCTTTCATTGGTGTTTCATAGCTCTCTTTATAGAGATCTTTCACCTCCTCATTTAAGTATAATTAATCCTAGGTATTGTTATCCTCTTTGTAGCTATAGTGAATGGTATTGAGTCTTTAATTTGACTCTCAGCTTGACTAGTATTGGTGCATAGGAACATTCCTTATTTGAGTACATAAATTTTATAACCTGATACTTTGCTAAATTTATTTATCGATTCCTACAGTCTCTTGATGGAGTCTTTGGGGTTTTCTAGATATAAGATCATATTGTCACTGTCAAAAAACTGTGTTTAACTTCCTCTTTTCCAATTTTGATATTCTTTATTTCTTTCTCTTGCCTGATTGTTCTAGCTAGGATTTCCAGTACTATGTTGAATAGAAGTGGTGATCATGGGAACCCTTGTCTTGTTCCAGTTTTCAATAGGAATGCTTCAACATGTCATTAGTGGGTTTTTCATATGTGGCTTTAATAATTTTGAGACATTTCTTCTATGCCTAGTTTGTTGAGGTTTTTTAACATGAAAGGGTGCTGGATTTTGTCAACTGCTTTTTATGTATCTATTGAGATGATCATATGGTCTTTTTTTATTATTGTTGTTGCTTTTATTTATGTGGTGAATCACATTTATTGATTTCTGTATGTTGAACCATCCCTGAATTCCTGGGGAGAAGATGCCCACATGGTCATGGTAGATTTTTTTTATTGTGATGTTGCATTTGATTTGCTAGTATTTTTAAAGGATCTTTGCATCTGTATTCATAAAGAATTTGGTCCGTAGTTTTCTTTTTTGTCGTGTCCTTTCCTGGCTGTAATATCAAGGTAATACCGGCTTCATAGAATAGATGGGGAAGATTCCCTCTTTCTCAGTGTTCTGAATTAATTTATGCAGTATTTCTTGTAAAAAAAAAATGGCTGTGAATCCACCTGATCCCAGGTTTGTGTTGTTGTTGTAGGCCCTTTATACACATATTATTGCTTCAATCTCCTTGCTCATTATTGGTTTGTTCAAGAGTTCTATTTCTTCCTGATCGAGACTTGGGAGATGTGTGTGTTTCCATGGATTTGTTAATTCCTCTATGTTTTTGAGTTTATTTGCATAGAGATTCATAATATTCACAGGTGATATTTTGTATTTCTGTGGTATTAGTTGTAATATCTCCTTTTTCACTTCTGAGTGAGCTTATTTGGATCCTTTCTCTTCCATTCCTCTTATTTGTCCTCCCTTACTAGACTCTATTATTATATGATGCTATGAAATATTTCATTTCTAAGATGATGTTTCTGATGGACATAAATTTGAGTTAATGTAGTATAAAGCTGACAAAATGTGGCTTCTGAATAGCCATTTAATATCTACTGTGTCTAACAAGTATAAAAAAAGAAATAAAAATAATAATACTAAGTTTAGAGTAAAAAATTTTTCTAACTTTAGCTAAATCTCAAAATGACTCAGATTGTTAGTTATAGATATATTAAGAAAAGAAATGCCTTATAAGCATAATATAAAAGATGAAGTCACACCCATATCATGTTGAGAAAGTTAATATTATTTTATTCTAGAGCTATAGCATATGAGCATATTATCTTAGCGTACTAATCTGAAATTTTAAGATAATATATTTTAAAAATTTTGTTTGCAAAATAAAATAGGCAAGGTCAGTCTACAATTAAGTTAGAATTAGTGTTGTGATTTAATGTCTCTGCACAATGAAAACATCATTTTACATTTATTTGCACAAAACCAGGTAGTTGCAATAAGAATTATACTAAGTTATTAATACATGCTCTAACCTATTAAAAAATACTGACCCTTCACCACTGGAAAGGCAAGTCAAACCAGTTGAAATAGGTAAATGTCAAAAATAAGTATTTTGCACTTGACAGATTTGGATACTTGGCAAGCAAAAGTAAACTGAGTAGAATGTTATGATAGAAAAAAGGTGTAGTACTCATGTGCTAATTTATCTGTAATAAAGTCTACGACTACGAAATAAGTGAAAGGAAGTCATCATACTAATTCTACAATCATGACTGTGCTTTTGACCTACTATAACAGTAAATAAATAATTTTTTAAAAAACAACATCAATGGAATGTTTAAACCATTTTCAGTATAGACTATATCATTGGTTATATATGGGGGAGGGGGAGGGGAGGGGGAAGGATGGGTGGAGGGTGATTGGTGGGATTACATCTATGGTTTATCCTATAAGGGTACATGTGAACTCTCTAAATGTAGAATATAAATCTCTTAACACAATAACTAAGAAAATGACATAAAGACTATGTTAACCAGTTGGATGAAAGTATTTCAAATTGTATATAGCAACAGCACTCTGTACCTCATGATAGCATTAATGTAAACAGATTTAATTTAATAAAAAAAAGAAAATGGAACTTGACTGGCTGAGTAGTTCACCAACTAAATGTTGCAAGTAAAGGAAAAAATTCAAATTTCTAAACTGACTTTTCTACATTTCAACAAATGAGCTTTGGAGTAAGCCCTCTGGACCAAAATGGAGAGGTGAGTTTCTTGTCCACTAGCTTTTCCAGAAGTTTATGAGGATTACAAATAACGGGTGCAAAGTTTTGGCATATAGAAAATAATTAAAAGTTCTATTCTTTTTGCAAAAACTTATTTTTTTCCCTTACATATTAGGGTAAGCATGATCCCTCATAATTTTACTAACCAGTATTTCCTCATTAAAAAGATCCATTTTTTTATCCACTTTTTCAATCTTCTTTTTCTTTTATTTTACTTTATTTTCTTTTAGGAATAGTTTTGTTAATCCTCTTTCTTCAATACAAAAGCTATTTCTATCACTGTTGAATTTTATTAACAATTTTCTGCTCAAAATAATCCAATTAAAAGCTTTCTATGTTCTATTACATACTTGTACCTTATATATGTCCTTTGACAATTTTTTTAATTTTTAAGGGAAAAAGGTAGATACATAGAGAACAATACAATGAACTCCCATATACATAGTGCCCACTGCCAACAACTAACTGTTAACACATTGATAATCTTATTTACCATGCGTATATTTTTTTTTTTACAGAATGAAATTTGCCTTTGTCTTTTATAAAGGATTAATTCATACAAACTTTATTATTGGCCTTATATAATTTGGATTCATGAAAATGCAGATTTTCTAATAAACCACAACAAAAGCTCATCTTTGTATTAAAAAGTATACTATATAAACACTAAGTCCAAAGTTGGAGTGAATATACTAATTAATGTAAGGCAAATAGATTTTACAATAGGAATATTACCATGAATAGAAAAGAATATTTTGTGGGCAGCGCCTGTGGTTCAAAGGAGTAGGGTGCCAGCCTCATATGCTGGAGGTAGCAGGTTCAAACCCAACCCCAGCCAAAAACTAAAAAAAAAAAAAACAAAAAAAAACAAGGCAGTGCCTATGGCTTAAAGGAGTAGGGCACCAGCTCCATATACTGGAGTGGTGGGTTCAAACCCAGCCCTGGCTAAAAACTGCCAAAAAAAAAAAAAGAATATTTTGTAATTAAGTATAAACTTATATAAAATACCTAAAAGGATATGAAGCTAGTGACAGGAATTCAAAATACACATAGCCAAAACATTGACAGAACTGAAATGAAAAAGTGAGGAACCTACAATTTTACCTTGAATTTCAACGCACAACTCTATAGTAAAGGACTGAATATGATAGACAATGAACTGAAAAATACAATAGACAGTATCAATAGCATATCTGATTGAGAAAATATATTTGTAAACTCAAATGGATTATTTGGAAACGTATGATCAGAGGAGAAAAAAAGAATGAATAGGAATAAGAAAAGCTATGGGATTCATAAGAAATCAAAAGAGGAAATTTCAGTTGTAATTGTTAAAAAAAAAAGAGAGAGAGAGAGAGATAAAGGAGTAGAAAGTTTATTTAATGAAATAATAACACTTTCCAAACCTGGAGAAAGACATAAAGATCCAGAGACAGGAACGTAAAATGTCTCCAGTGAGATTCAATTCTAATGACAGTACCCAAAAATATTAAATTCAATTTGTCAAAATCAAATACAAAGAGAGTAGCCGGAAAGCAGCAAAAGAACAGAATTAAATAACATATGTGGTAGTTCTGATATGGCTAACAACAGATTTCTCAGCAGAAACTGTACAGACCCAAAAGTGTGAGCATATACTCAGAGCTAAAGAGAAAAAAAATGTAATCAAGAATACCACATCAAGAAAATTTCCTTTCAGAAATGGAGGAGAGACAAAGATTTTCCCGAACAAACAAAGGCTGAGAAAGTTAACAAACACAAGACCAGTCTTATAAGAAATACTAAAGGAAGTTTTTCCAACTAAAAGGATGATAATGAGTCATAGGAAAATATAAACTCACTGGTAAAAGTAATTACACAGTCAAATTCAGAAAATTCTAATACTCCAATGGTGGTGTTTAAAACATGTCTTCAATAGGAAGGTTAGAAAACAAAACTATTAAAAAGAATAATAGCTGAGGCCGGGCACGGTGGCTCATGTCTATAACCCTAGCACTCTGCCAGGCCGAGGCAGTTGGGTTGTCTAAGCTCACCAGTTCGAGACTAGCCTGAGTCAGAGCAAGACCTCATCTCTACAAATAGCCAGAGCATTGTGGAGGGTGCCTGTATTCCCAGCCACTGGGAAGGCTGAGGTCAGGGGATCAGTTGAAACCAAGTAGATGTTGCTCTGAGCTATGACGCCATGGCACTCTACCCAGGGTGACAAAGTGAGACTCTGTCTCAAAAAATAAAAAAATAGCTAAAATAATTTCTTTAGTGCTATGCAACATAAAACTAAGTAAATTGTAACTTGTAATAGAAAATGTCATGATGGGAGTGGTGTAAAAGTGAATCTCTTTTTTGGTGATCAAAGTTTTTATCAGATGGAAATAACCTGTTATAATTAGATGATGTTTCTTATCATAAGCTTGATGGTGACCACAAAGCAAAATCTATAGTAAATACACAGAAAAATTAAAATTAAGGAAACAAAGCCTATCACTAGACAAAATCCCTTAAGGATAGTAGCAAGAAAGGAACTAGAAAAACAAGAACAAACTAAACCTAAAGTTAGTAAAAGAAAATAATGACGACTGGAGTGATAATGAATGAAATAAACTACATTTATATGATTTTCCAGAAGGAGGAATAAACAATTTATACTACTGGGAAACTGTAGTATAAATGAATAAAACTTAGAGTTGATTTATTTTGAAATTATAAACAAAAATCAACAAACTGGTAGCCAGACTATGAAAAAGAGAGAAAAGATCTAACAAAAGAAAAAATGAGACATTACAAGTGACACAGAGAATTAAACAGATCCTAAGAGACTATGTGAATAATTATATAGTAACAAATTTGATAGTCTAGAAGTTCCTCAACACATGTAACCTAGTCATAGTAAATTGTGAAAAAATAGAAAATCTAGACAGATGAATAATGAGTAAGAAGACTAAATCAGTAATTTTAAAAAGTGCCCATCAACCCATGAATGGATTAATAAACTGTGGTATACCATGGAATATTCGGCAGCCATAAAAAGATGGAGCCTTTACATCTTTTATGTTTATATGATGGAGCTGGAGCATATTCTTAGTAAAATATCTCAAGAATAGAAGAAAATGTATCCAATGTACTCAGTACTATGATAAAACCAACCTATAATCACCCACACTCTCATACAAAAGATAAAGCACAACTATAACCCAGGATGAAGGAGGGAAGAGGAGGGTGAGGGGAGGGCAGGAGATGGGGGAGGCCGGGTAGAGGGAGGGTAATCGGTGGGACCTCACCTATGGTGCATACTGCAAGGGTTCATGTCAGATCTATTAAGAGTAGAGTATAAATGTCTGAACACAATAATTAAGTGAGGAGAAGACTATGTTAACTAGTATGATGTAAGCATTGCAAAATGTATATAAAATCAGCACATTGTACCCCATAAATGCATTAATGTACATAGTTATGATTTAAGAAAAAATTGTTAAGAGAAAAAATTTAAAGTTATTTTTAATCTAAAAAAAATATTCTCCTAACAAAGAAAAGCTCAGAGCCTGATGGCTTCACTGCTGAATTTTATCAAATGTTGAAAGATAAGAAAACAGGAGAAACGCTTCGTGACACTGGTATAAGCAATACTTTTTTGGATAGGACACAAAAGCACAGGCAACATCAACAAAAAAATAAACAGTGGGATTATATCAAACTAGAAAACCTCTGCACAGCTAAGGAAACAGTCAATAGTAAAAAGACAACCTATCGAATGGGAGAAAATATCTGTGAACTATATATGCAATAAATGATTAATACCCAATATATGAAGAACCCAAATTAATAACAAGAAAACAAGCGGCCTGATTAAAAAATGGGTAAAGGACTTGTATAGGTAGATATTTCTTAAAAGAAGACATACAAATGGCCAACAGGTGATGAAAACCTGCTACACACCACTAATCATCAGGGAAATTCTAATTAAACCCACAATGAGATATCACCTTATACCTGCTAGAACAGCTGTTACAAAAAGATGACAGATCAGTGTTAGGATCTGAAGAAAGGGGACACTGCCTTCTGTTGGTGGGAATATAAATTTGTACAGGCATTATGAAAACAGGACAGAAGTTTTTCAAAAAAATCCAAAATTACTACACTATCCAGCAGTCCCCCCGCCCCTGCCCGGGACACTATCCAAAGGAAATAAAATTGGTGTCTCAAAAAGACATTTGTACTCCCATATTCACCGAAGAGTTTTTTTTTTGCAGTTTTTGGCCAGGGCTGGGTTTGAACCCACCACCTCTGGCATATGGGACTGGCACCCTACTCCTTTGAGCCACAGGCACCCCCCTTTGCTGAAGAATTTTATGCAGTTTCCAGGAAATAGAGTTAACCTAAATGTCCATCATTGGGAGAATGGATAAAGAAATTGTGATGTAATTTACCACAGAATACTAACCATCCACAAAAAGAAGGAAATCCTGCCATTTACAACAGCACGGTGGACCTGGGGGATGCTATGTTCAGTAAAAATAGCCAAGCCTGAAAAGATGCACACAGCATGATCTCATATGTGGAATGTACAAAAACTGATCTCATAGAAGAGGACAACAGAATGGCGGCTGCCAGGGGCTGGGGCAGTGTGGGTGACGTGGGGCAAAGGATATAAAATTTCAGGTAAAAGAAATAAGGTCAAGAGACCTATTGTACAACACAGTAACTATAGTAAATAATATATTGTGTTCTTGAAAATGCTAAGAGAATTGATGGTCTCACCACCAAAAACGATACCTTTTGAGGTTAGGCATATGGTAATTCGCTAAAATTAGCCATCGCACAATGTACACATATTTCAAGACATCGTGTTATGTACATATTTATCATTAAATACAGAATTTCTCAACTTTAAAACTAAAAGTTAACTTATAATTATAAAACACAAAAATACTATCCTCTTTTCATAAACTATAAACTGAAAAAGTCCTTATGATTTGAAAAGTTTTCCTAAAACTTATTAAAATTTCACATAAAAGTATAATGCTGGGAAGTCTCAAAGTAAAAATAAATCAAGTTCAACCAATTTTGATGACTCATGTTAATTACAAGGGAAGAGTGCCAAAGAAAAATTATCAAAAGCAGCAACACATTTTCAAAAGTCCTTTGGGAAGGGAACTGTCTTATTATTGCTTTCTGATTTTGATTCTATTAGACATTCTGCCCTACCTCAAGGTCATACAGAGATTATCCTGTATTTTCTTCTAATCATTTCAATGTCTAAATATATCTTCTCTGCCTTTCTGCTTATTCTCCACTTCGAGAACTACTATTACATCAATTTTGGAGCCTTTCAATCTAGCATTCTTTGTTAGTTTGTTCTATTATAACTTTCATCTCTTAAGCTCTTTCTGCTGTGTTTCCCATAAATCTTTCAGTGCTATCTTCAAATTCATAAATTCTCTTTGTTACTGGTATAGGGTCTCTTCCATGTGTTGACTTTTAATTCTAAAAACTCCATATACATATTTATTTTGACTACTTGTTATGCTTTTGTTGTTGTTGCTTTTTCTTTTCTTTTCTTTTTTGTTTTTAGACAGAGTCTCAGACTGTTGCCCTGGGTATAGTGCCGTGGTGTCATGGCTCACAGCAACCTCCAACTCTTGGGCTCAAGCGATCCTTTTGCCTCAGTTTTTCTATTTTTAGTAGAGACAGGGTCTTTCTTTTACTCAGACTGGTCTCAAACTTATGAGCTCAAGCAATCCACCTGCCTGGGCCTCCCAGAGTGGTAGGATGACAGGAGCGAGCCATTGCACCCTGCCCATTATGTGTCTTTATTTTATTTTTCCCTCTTTGTTTTATAATTTCTCATTTTCTATGAGTACCATTCCTTTTTAAAAATCTTTTATGTTTTAAAAAATAATATAAAGAGATCTTCAGGTTTTTGCACCACTCTTTGCATTTTGTTGGGTAGGAGTCCATTCATAGCTTATTCTCTGACTTAGTGTTATACCTCAATCGAATGGGCTAATTTCACGCATACACACACACAAAAAAAAAAAAGGAAAGGAAAAGAAAAATAACAGTTCTGCAATTAGGAAAACGTGACTGAACATTCACTCACCTAACTGGTAGAAAACAAAAATAAGGACAAAGCAAAGACTCAAAAAACCCAACTCTCCACTAGTTGAGAATGTATAGCCTTTCAAGAAGACATAAATAAACACGCATAGTTTCTGTATTACAGAGTGCTGCAGGGAGACGGCAAGTCAGAAATAAATCTTCGGCCAGCCAGCAGCACAGCCGCCTCTGCTGATTTGCAGCCCCTCTTCTCCATCACTGTGATAGCTACACTTGCTTATTTTCCCTCTTTTTTTTTTTATTCTGGCCACAGAGTAGAAAAAGGTGTCTTGCTTTGCCGTGATTGTGAAATCCTCCCCTCATTTGGCAGAAACTGCTGGGAGGAGAATACGAACTTTGGAGTCCTGGCCAACCGTCTGGGGAAACAGCTTGACAGTGTCCGTGACCAGGCCAGATGGAACACGGCTGAGGATGGAGCAGGGTCTCCAAAAATAAGCAATCGTGGTACTTGAACAATATTCACGTGAAGCCAGACAAGTTTGCTATTTTAGTGGTTCTATGTTCACAATGTATACACTTTCAATAGTTAGTGGCTTATCACAATTTTCATTATTTTAGGTGGTATATTTCCAAAGCTTATATCCTCAGGTGATTCCTTTAAATGGAACAAGCATAAACAAAAAATTATATTTTCCTGGCCCTCAAATTAATCTGTTTTGTTTCTGTCTGTATAGAAAGTAACTTTTGAATTTTTTAGCATGTTGAAATATCAGCTATGGTGGTTGGGTTATGGAATTAGTTGAATATATTTTGTGGTTACCTAGAAGTCTGCCTCTGCTATGGATTTTAAAGAGAAACTATCCCCCGCCTGCCAACACAACAACAATCTTATTTTCCATGCCAAATTAAACTATCAACATATAGGATTTAAATATATGCAGCATATCCACATGACTTTCATATTTACTGCTCATATTTTACTGTGTAATATTGCAACACACAGCTTAAAATAGGAAATGGTCTTTGCAGAGCCGAAGACAATGGCTTTCTGCGAGAATCTGTGAGTTGTGCGCTGTGCCTATTATATGCCTTTTAAAAAAAAATGTTAAACTTTTGTTGGGATAAAGAGTGTCTCTTAATCCACTTATATTTCTCAAAGATGGTAAAGGAAATAATTTAAAATTTGTGAAAACAAAAGTCACAACCGACTTCCATAGTTTCAGACGACCTCTTCCCAGCTTTGCTTAGCACCTCAAGTTCCTCAAAAAGCTCAGCAAAGCGGGCGATGAAAAGCGTCTCAGATGTGCTGGTTCAAAGATGTTGTGCTATTAAGTGTTATGTCCTGGGTGAAAAATGGACCTATTGAACTGATTTCACTTGTGAAGGCTGCTTTCGTTGGAGATGGACATCATTAAATATCCAAATGAAACAGATGGCAGAGGTTCTGCTATACCTGCAAATCTCTCAGCTCCTGAATTTGTAAACATTTACACGTATCTTTTAATTTCAGAACATGAAGGAAAGGATCATGAAGGCGTACTTGTTTTTCATGGACCTCAGTCTATCTCAATGGAAGATATTTCTTTTCATCTGCAGAAAAGGATTCACAATAATAGTGGAGGCAAACGGGATGAACCCACCGTGCCATCTTTTAAACACAAGGAACCCGACGTACAGACAGACTGTGATTTGAATGGAGCAAATACAAAGGCACAACACGGACCAAAGTGATATTTAAGGGGAACACCTGGCACCAAACAAAATATCCACTGATGAGCAACTTCAAGGGTTGTTACAAGCTGAATTGAAAACAAGAAGAACTTGCTTTTGGCGCCATCAAAAAGAAGAGCCAGATACTTTGCTATCCGCAACTGAAGCCATTTACTAGGACTGCCGTACTGAAGTATCACGAGAGAAATACGAAGGATAATACAACAACAACAAAAGATGACATGAATGACACTATTACAAATATTTCAACAGTGTAAGAGTAAAAATTAAGTACTACTCTATGTGATTACGTAGCTCATTGTCTAAGTAGGCTTTCCTTTTACAGACTGTTCTGATCCATTTAGTTCAAGGTAAATGGGGAGGGGGGATGGCATTTTAAAAAAATGCCTCCTCTTACCACTTGGATAGAGGAAGAAATGTTACTCCCTAGTGAACGCCAATCAAAGTCCCCTGCTTAGTCTAATTCAGGGAGTTTGTACCTTCTTCAGTCAGTAGGTGGTAAAATTTTAACAATGAAGTCTTTTGTAATCAGACTTAGTGTAGATTCAAAATAGGACTCCCACATGGCAGCCTGGGAAAGAACTTTCTGTCTTCATGACTCAATGTCAGACATCATGCTGTGAATTATTCTTCTGAATTTTTCTGCATCTGATGTGACTGTGTACCAGTATTAAATGTGTATTCCTGGTTAATCTATGATGGCTCAGATTGCCAAAGCTGGCTGAAATGTCTTCCCACTGACTTGTACAGCTTTAATGTGAAGTAATGTCCTTTTAACCTATATCCACACACTCTGAACCATTATATTAAGTATAATGATATTATTTCCTTTAATCCTCATAACTAGCAAATGAGGTAATGTTAAAATATCCATTTACAGAAATGAATAAAAAAAGCAGCTTTAAATGATCAAGTAACCTGCCCCAAATCATGAATCCAATAGTAAGTGCTTAAATTATGATTCATATCCAGCTCTGCTTCATCCTTACAGAGCTGTGTACTCAGAGATAGGCTCGAAGTGCAATTCTGTGAATTTTCCTGCTAACAATCCAAGAAACCCCTCAAGACAGTTTCATGTAGTGGTTTAGCATACATTTTCCTCTAATGGTCACACTAACTACAATGGAATATTGCTTTGAACAAACCACGTGCAAAATTCACTGAGCAGAAAGTGTGGAAATTTGAATGTAGACTATATACAGGATAGCCATAGAGCTCGTGTGCACTTTAAAATAGTTTTAAAAGTGAACTTTATGGACAACCTGCATTAGATACTATTAAGCAATTATTAATTCTCTTAGGTGGGTAGTGAGATTATGTAGGGGTAACAGAATGAAGCACACAGAAATGACATTCCACGTTGTCCATAATTTTAAATACTTAGAAAATATAGACAGGCATGGTTATACAGACAAGAGAAAATAGGATAAAAATGTTATCAGGTGGTGAATCAGCAGGCCTTTTACCATACAATGCTTTTTAATTTTTTGGTGTGTTTAAAATATTTTACAATATAAAGTTAGGCCAAAGAAGAAAAAGTAGAAGATGAACAGGAGAAGGAGGAGGGGAAGGAAGAGGACAAGGAAGAGAGGGAGGGAAGGGAGAGGCAGGGAGGGAGGAAGAGAAGATATTATTGCCAAAGGCAGACTCTCTGAGCTTGAATTCTCTACTGCTTACTGTCTTGAGAAACATTATATTACATTAATGAACTTCATTTCCTAGTATGCAAAGCAGTGATCAGTAATAATTATTGTTATGAGGATTCTAGCATTTAGTGGCTACAAAACACATCTTAATTATTATTCAGCATTTCCCAAAGATTATTGAGATCTGACTGTCAATAGATGCCATTTTAGTTTATATTGTCTGGAATCCCTTTCAGAGCTGATCTAGATCAACCCTTCCAAAACAAAGTTAAAGTAATATGAATGTAACTATGGCTATAGGAAGGTTTTGTTTACATATGAATAAATTATGTAAAGACCAGAGTTGGTGGTTAAAAATTCTAAGTAAAATCAAACATTTTACTAATAATTTTTAAAATCTGATGTAAAATTTAGACAGGAAATCTCTTTGGCTATAAAAGGGAAAAGTCTTGAACCAGACAGGTAATTTAGGTATAATTCTGATGATAATGGTGACAATAACTCAAGCCAAGTGTGAGATCTCTTTTAAATAAGAATATGAATATCAACTGATGGTTTCTAAGAATTCAGACATATAACTGATAATGCTTAAAATATCAAATGAACTCAGAGCATTAAGAAAAGTTTAAATCATTTTTTTTTCCTTTGGAGGGGGAATTCATTGAGGGTACAAAGAATAAGGTTACACTGATTGTAGTTGTTAGGTAAAGTTCCTCTTGTAATTGTGTCTTGCCCCTAAAAGGTATGACATACAATGTGACCCTCTCCCTCTCCCTCCTCTCCTCTTCCTCATCCCTCGTTCACCTACCCCCCCTTATATTACCTCCTCTGTTGCTTTCATATTAGAATTGACTACATTGGATTCTTGCTTCTCCATTCTTGTGATGCTTTACAGAAGAATGTGTTCCACCTCCATTCAGGTTAACACAAAAGATGTAAAGTCTCCATCTTTTTTAATGGCGGAATAGTATTCCATGGTATACACACACCACAGCTTGTTAATCCATTACTGGGTTGGTGGGCATTTAGGTTGTTTCCACATTTTGGCAATTATAAATTGAACTGCAATAAACAGTCTAGTGCAAATGTCCTTATGATAAAATGATTTTTTTTTTCTCCTGGGTAGATGCCTAGTAATGGCATTGCAGAATCAAATGGGAGGTCTAATCTGAGTTCTTTGAGGATTCTCCATACTTTATTCCCCAAAAATTATATTAGTCTGCAGTCCCAGCAGCAGTGTAAAAGTGTTCCCTTCTTGTGTTTGGTTTCTGCTTGAATTTTTATCACAATTGAAACAAATCCAGATTTTTCTCCTAGTGAATGTGACTTGTGATTTCTTATTAACAGCCTGCAAGGATTTTTGTTTTTTATTTGTATATTTAGTGACATTTACATAAATATGCACAGAAGTAATCAATAAACATGTCATCTTCAAAATATTATTACAATTATTTGTATTCACATTGTTTTAAAAAATAATGTATACAACTTTGTAAGAGGCTTTATTAAGATTTCCTCTACCTTCCACTGATAAAGCAGGCTTCCCTGTCTCAAAATTTAATCAAGCCTTAATATTAACAATTGTTGCCAGAGTTAACATACTATGGGTAAGTTCTTTCTTGTTACTTCCCTAGCATTTTTTTTTACCCCCCTCCCCTTCCCTCTCAACAATCCCTGCTTTCTCTTTGGAAATTCACAGGTTCTGAGGATGACGACTCCTCCCCAGTTTATAACCTGGTGTAAGCCAGTCAGTGAATTTCATATCACTGGCTCTAGTGACTGGATTAAGGGTGCACATGTGACCTAAGCCAATCCAAGTGGAAGAGATACCAAGGGTTGGCTATTAATGCTAGGAAAGCTATTGTCCACCCTCTCATTAATGTGTCTGACTCATGAGCACCAGAGCTGCTGAGACTCATCTCGGGTCCCCAGAAGTAGTCAATTACAAAATAAAGCCGAATCGGGAGGTTGGAGGTGGAAAGAAGCCAGGTCTTAGCAAAGTAGCACTGGATGATTACCGCTGTCTGAAATCAGCAATACCTCTAGATATTTTGTTTACAATAGGCAGAATTTTAAAAAGTTCTTTGTTTCTGCTAGTGGCATCTGATTTCTGTTATTAATAGAAAGGCATGCCGTTAAATGTCTTTTGTGAGAGCCAGCCATGGGCCACACCGCTTTGGCCTCCTATGCCATCAGAGTGTTATTGAGCCTGACCCTTATTTGAAAACTCCTAAAAACTCAAGTGCTCAGTCAAGAGTAATCTAATCCATTCAAAGCAAACAGTTTATTTTCAATCTATGATCCGAAAATTTATGAACATCAAAGGTTTTGATTGGAAAATAAATATTATTTTGATGGTATGAGACCATCAGCAAATATCTTGTACCTATTCCTCTTTTGGTTTATAATATTGCATTTTTTCAAACAACTACTAGCACAAAATATGAGCTTTAGCATAAGGCTCTAATCAGAATTATGTGAATCAGTGTTTTGATTTGTAATAAGGTGCCTAAGCACTTTATTAGTTGACATTATAATTTAGTGGTTGAATCAGAAGACATCAAAAGCTTGCCTTAGATTAGGGTGACTACATTTTAACATCTGTAAGGCAGGACAACATGGCGTGGGGGTGGAGCGGGGGTGGGGGGGCAGAGTGGAGGCACCAGGCAGGGGATGGCTCAGGGCAGGGCCTGACAACAAGGCAAACTTTGATAAGCAGTTCTCAATAATCACTTCTCAGCAATTATTTATTACAGTTTAACATTGTAAAATTAACAAAAATAATATAAAACTCAAATTCTGGTGAAATAGCCACATGGCAGCCGAAAACCATATATTCCCTTCTTGTTCTCCAGCCAGTTCGTGCATTCTTTCCAAAAATCGGGGCTTTTTTAAAACGCCGGGGGACACGGGACAAATTGTTGAAAAGCTGGACTGTCCTGCCAAAATCAGGACGTCTGGTCACCCTACCTTAGATACAAAATTGTAAGTACAGTACGTACCTAACTTTGTATCTAACTGTGCACATGTATCTAACCGTGTATCTAACCAGGTATCCAACTACGTATCTTTAAGTGGGATGGGTGCCTCAGCTTTCAGTCCCTCAATTCTGGTTCTGCTCAGCTTTGCTGTCATTATGTCCTTTAAATCTGCTCAGAAGCAAATGCAGATAAACCATTTTCTGAGAACTGGCTCAGAAATTCATTAGGGTTGGCTAATACTAAAAACAAATTATTGAACTAGAAGTTATTTAATTTACTTGAGCATGACTATTTTGTGATTCCTTTATATGAGGTAAAAGACTTTTTTTGTTGTTGATGTTGTTTCCTAAGCAAAAAACGGTCTCATTGAAATACGTCTTTTTTCTTTCTCAATTTCTCTCTCCACCCTACCCTTTTCCATCTTTATACAAGTTAAATCAGTCTATAATCTGTCCTGTAGCTCTATGTGCTATATGATAAATGTGCTTACAACCTTGAATTCTTTCCAGACATCCTTGGCTTCAGATCACAGGACCTTACTCAGATGGGAAAGAAAACGCACTTTCAAAGATTAGAAGTACCACTTAAAAGCTACATAGGAGCCAAAACCTACAGGCTATCACGAAGACATTTTTTAAAAAATACTGACTTCTATGCTATCTCCTACATTCCAGTTTAACCAAGAGTTGCCTCCCCATCTCTGACAGTTACGGAGCTGCAACTTACTTATAGGGCTTGCTTTGAAGTTTTCTATTTTAGGGTCTCTTTTATTTTACTCTGAGTTCAACTTCATAATTGTTCATCCCAACACCATCAGTGAACTCTCAGTTTGAATTAGAAGTTAAACGGCTCACTTGGGGATATGCTGCAGTCAACCAAACAGAAAAAGAAACGCATCAAAAGGAAACACGACCACCCTGCCACCCCTAAAGTTACAGAGGGACACTGGACTACAGATGTACTGAGTGGGACCAAGGTCTTCGTGATTAACTATCAGCTGCTTCAAAGAGAGGTAAGAAGAAAAGCAAGAACATTGCAGGGACTTTTCATAAAAGTTTCTAATGATAATGAAACTTAAAAAAAAAATGCTAAATCAATTGCAGTAGGACCTCTGTTAGTTGAGCAGTGAAGGGACTGTAACACACTAGCCTACACACAGGTGGTCAACGTAAGGAACTAGGGCTACCGTACTGATACACACATGTCCTTTACTTTCTTCCTCAGCTTTTATTAGAGAATATCATAGAAAAATCACACATGATCAATACACAGTGAAGGAATACATAGGGCATCATACAAAATCAGTACATTACTGCCTTCTCATAGTTTGATCATTCTTTCTGAAAAAATTCAGTCTTGGTCTGTTTCTTATTCTCATCACGGATGTAAGTGGAAAGCTCTCTCAGTGCCGGCTACGCCACGCAGCACACCTGGGTATTTTCCACATCCACCGCCTTATCAGCTGCCTGACATCCTCTTCTGGAGTCTCTGCAATTTCTGTGTCATCCTCACTTGCTCCCTCCACTTCATCAGCAGCTTCATGCACGTTTACACTGGTCTGTACTTCAGTCAATAACACTTGGAAATTGCTTGTGGGCTGGGTTCATTACAACTTGCCACCTCATCATCCATTGCAAAAACCCTTCAAAATCCACTCCTTCAAATTCTGCCGTGAAAGATGGACTGTCAGATGGGGCCAAAACATCATGCTCTTGGGTTGTGATAAATCCAACTTTCTCAAAACACTTCTGGATCGTTTCTGGCTGAACTTTATTCCGGGCAGAACTGATCCAGAGGACAGCATCCAGGGCGTTAACTGATGTAGCAGATGAAGTTGCTTCCATAGGCCACCACCGGTTTGCTTTAGTAGTGGCACACTGCAGGAGTCGGGTTCTGTCGTGTATTTCAAATGTTTTGATGAGGTCAAGAGGTTGGATTTTTGTGATCATGTTTGGAGGTAGAAATTTCGGTGTCATGTTAGTGAGATGATTTACTGGGGGTGGGGGGGGGCGGTGGCCAGAACAGTTGTCTACAGTCTATAGAATAGATATTTCTCCTTCATTTCTCCATCAATACCCTTTACCCACTCCTCAAATAGGGCACCCCTCATCCACGCACATTTGTTTGACCTCCAAGGTATGGAGAGGTCTTTGGGCTTCAGATTCTGGAATGCACATGGCTTTTCCAATTTACCAGTTACCTAGGGGTTTAATTACTCTTCAGTTGCACCAATTCAAAGCAGAACTTTGTAATGTTCTTTGGAAAGTTTTCTGCTCTTACATTTGTCCCCCTTCACGATGAGACTCCTTTCAGGCACTGTCTTGGAAGAGCCCGCACTCATCTGCAACAAAGAAGTCATCATCTTCGCAGTCTCTGGTAAAGTCTGGGAACTTTTTGATGAAGTCTTCCACAACTTCTATTGAAACTTTATTGGATTCACCATAGGAGACTTTCTGGTAGATCCATGTTGCAGTTTAAATTCTTGAGCCAACCACTCAATGCTTGGAAATGTACCGCCTTGAATTCCTGTGCAAATGTTTTAGCAACTTCTTGGATCTTTGGCCTGGAGATTCAGGTGTTAACTGCCCTCATCTACCTTCACTGACTTAATTAAGGGAAGTTTCCTCCTTTTCTGCTTTCTTCCTCTGCTTTCCTTACCGTATATCACCAAGTACTCATGTTTACATTTTTGGACGTTGCTAACTGTGGTCTGGCTAATACCTAAATACTCCAGCACCTTTCTTTTGTTGGTATTTTCTAGAAAATGTAGATCAACTTTTCCTTCAATATCATCTTTTTGAGTTCTTCCTTTTGAGCCATCATGTCTCAATTAACTATAAAATTTTTCACTAACTATAAGATGGACCTACAATTCAGACCAGTCATTTCATGTGTAAAAAGTCTTCTGCAACACAAGATAAACAACAGGACATTGGGCCTAATTCAACATGTGGTAATAATAAACATGAAAAAATAACTTGTACTCAAGAAAAAATACAACAAAGAGGCAAAGCCCACACCTTCTACCACTTGGTATAGAGCAGACCCAACTGGTCAAGTTAAAGAGGGTAAATTAATATTGTATAACACAGCCCAAGTGGTCAAGATACTGCTTAGAGGTAGTCAGTATACATAGGTCAATCTTCCTTTGAGTACATGTGGTGCACGTCCTGTCTGTGAAAATTAGGTACACTTCAGCAGGTGGGCAATGTGGGAGATGGTCAACCATAGAAGTTCTATTGTATTTGTGGTTATATTTTTCTCAAATTGTTTATTCTTCACAGATTATATATGTGTATGAATATGCTCATATTATACATACTATATACATATATTATTATACACACCCATCCATATACTTTACATTTATGTATACTACAGATATACTATGTATACATATGTATGTATGTATGTATAAAACTCAGATTCATATCTTAAGCCTCAAATGTGATGGCTAGCCTCAAAAACAAAACAAGATGTTCAACTGGCAGTAACTGGAATTGAGTTAATGGTATTTTTATGAGAGTATCATTAATACCTTAATCTTCATTTTAGGGTCTCCATTCTTTCTATAAAAAATTGTTAGAGGCTAATTCTGTACCAGATTTTGTTGGGTACTGGATATAAATTAAATATACTATCCTACTATTGATGTACATAGGTCTACCTAATATTATCTTTGTAAAACTAATAAGCTATTACACTTTTACAAGGTACTTTAAAAATAGTTTTTCAAGTTAGGCAAATATTGTTCATTTTCTGCATTAGGACACTAAGACTCAAAAATTGAGAGTGACTTGTTGAATATTAAGAAATAAGACGTTGGGCAGTGCCTGTGGCTCAAAGGAGTCGGGTGCCAGCCCCGTATACTGGAGGTGGTGGGTTCAAACCTAGCCCTGGCCAAAAACTGCAAAAAATCCCCTCCAGTTTTCTGATTTTCACACCAGTACTACCATTGGGTGGGAATCATCATAACTGTGGGTTAAGAGAGATAAATATTTGAAATAATATAAATTTGTATAAAAATAATAAAAATTATTGGTTTAAAAGTCTTCCCTTGTATAAGTTTTCAGTATCTTTGTACAAAAAAAGAAGAGATTTTGCATGTTTGCTCTGTATCGAGAAGCTTCTTTGTGGTAGAACATTCTGGTAGGGACATCAACCACATGAGCAAGAGAATCAAAGTGGAAATCAGTGGGAGGGGAGGAAAGGGCATGAGAGCCGCTGTGGGAGAGAGGGAGAAGCATCTTTATGGAGCCTTGGGTAATACTTCTGAGGCTTCTGGACTTAGATATCTATTTTTGACTGAATGTGACACCAACTTAGAGACTGAACTTTGTGGGGCCAAAGAGTTTTAATCAGGTATTAGTAGCAGATGAGAATGTTGTAAAGCTTAGTATTATTAACAAGAGGCCACAAGGAACTGGAGCCCCAAAACTCAGCTCTGGTGTTCAGCGGGTCACTTATTGCTCCTGGACACCGGCAGGCCTTCTTTCATCTTCACAAGGCCAAATGTGCAAGGGAGTTTGTAACAGGCCAGCACTGTTTTAGGGGTATCCAACCTGTGCCTGTGCACTGCGTGCAGATTATTTGAGGACTGTCCTGCTTATCTGTAGTGCTGGACTTTGGGGAAAGTATATATAAACTTTTCTTTTGTTCCTCAGCTTTTGTTCATGTTTGAGTATTTAATGGGTGGCCAAAGATAAGTCTTATCCTTTCAACATGTGCAGGAAAGCAGAAAGGTTGGACACCCCTGCACTTTGTGATTTCTGGATTACTTACGTGGCCTAGTTTTTTAAGCCCTACATTTATTCATATTGTTTCCCTGTTCTCTAGGTTGTGACCAGAGACAACTTTTCTGGTTTATGAGGTCTGGGTGTCAATGCTCACCATATTTACTCAGCACCATTCCCCCAGAGTCAAGCATTTGCCATCCTAGACTACAATTTCTCTCACATGCTCTGATAGCCCCAGTAATTGCTCCAAATCAGCCCAGTCCTTGAAGAAAAGGGATGGAGGGGATACTTTGTACTTTGCAATAGATAATTCGAGAAGAACAAGATTGAATTCAATTACGGAAATGATCAAACCCACCATCTTTTGCTTGCATATGATGCAACATACAATTTCCCCTGAATAAATTATGTGCTAAATCCAAGCTTGGGAAGAAAATATGTTAATCATGTTGCTACAAAGAAGAGACACAATTTGAAGCACTGAGTTTTGGGAAAATATTCCAACACACTGAGCTTTCTACCTACTAAATAAGGAAGTTAGGCACAAATATAACATTTTCTCTTTACTTTTGGGTTCCTGTTTAAAATCTTTTGATTCCCTTTCTTCCTTTGGTTTTACTCACTGTATCAGAGAATAGCACTCCTGACGATTTACAGAAAAACATTCCCCACTTCTAGGATTACAGTGTCGACACGGTACATCACGAAGTGCCTTATTCCTTACTTCACCTTCTCTCCTCTATGTCTCAGAGGCATTTTCGGTTTAATTTTTCTAAATCTGACTTTAAAACCTTTATTCCCCAGCATTTTTCTTCTTTGTCTCTTCTTTCTAAGAAAATGAGGTACTTATGGTTCCACACGAAGTTAGAAAATTGTTTTTAGTCTTTATCATTGCCCTCATAAAAATCTATCAATTTTATTTCCACACAGTATTTCAAAATCACCCACTTTCCCAATCTCTGTTCTAATTCAAATCACTGCCCCCTGCGTCCTGGATGGTGCAGTCACCTTCTTTGCCATCTTTCCCCTTCTATGGCCTCGGGCCTCCTTCCAGGCCAGGATGCAGCAAGGGTGACCTTAAAATCTGATGACCTTCCCCGCGGGAGACTCTTGCCTGACTCCTGCTTGCGTGTTGAATATGACACACACAGCTTAAACATGGTCCTCAAAGCCTAAGTAATCTGTCCCTTAACATTTTTTCCTTTTGTGATATGCTCCCAGCAGCTTGCCACAGTCCAGCATGCTGACTTTTCTTTGGTTATTTTAAAGCAATCAACACTTCCTCTCACTGTCCTCAGGCCGTGGTGTTCCTTCTGCCTGGCACTCCCTCCTCCTTTACAGTCTTCAAGTCTTCCTCAGCTAACTTAAAATAACACTCCCTGGCCCATGCACTTTGTGACTTTTTAATAGTTTTGACTGGTAATTATTTCTAGAAGATACTCTCTGGCCTAGAAAACTACTTACTTGGCCAGGGGCCAAGGGCAGGTCGTAAGTCCTAGGGAATTAAATGCTCCCCCCACAACAAGTTCCAGGCACAGCCCTCAACCAGGGACTGATGGTGGCAACACCTCAGCTCTCTAATCTCCCAGCTGAGATAAGAAATGTTGCATTTTAAGTGTCCCTAGAGAGACCGAACCCCAGTTGCCTAAGTGGTAACATGTTTAATAACATGCCTTGAGAAAGATTTCCCTCCCCTATTCCACAACCCACTCTTCTATGTGTACACCTCCCAAACAGGCTTCATGTACCTTCATTCCTGCTTTGCTTCAGCTTCTGGGGCAGTCACATGGGGCGCAGGGAAGAGCATAACAAAGGTGGAACCATCACCTAAACACGCACACATAAAGCACGACTAGAAACTGGATTTTATTCATCATGCGTGTTTTTATCTCAAATGAAAGAAATCGACATTTCTAGAATTATTCAGCCGTAATGCTCATGCAATATGCAGCTCTTCATGTCTCTATGTGCAAATAAATGCATGTGTGTCTGTGAGTTCGATGTGTGACTATTTTAATTACGTGTGTGGAAATATACGAGTTACCTGAGACTATTACATCTAATTGTTGATGGACCTTCATGTCTATACAAACATGCTTGCATAAGTTACCTGTGGACTTCTTTAAATGCATGACTACTTACCTTTCCTTTTCTTTTTCCTTTTTTAAATTATTATTTTGACTTCTAATGCTGGGAAAATAAAGTTTGAAAACTATACTAAGTGTACTTTAATTAATAATACACTGTATTGATAAAGCAAATCAGATGTAATATTGAACTATTGTGTATTAACAGCCAAGCAACTGTTTCTTACATTACTAAATGTATCTCCCTAAGTAAGGGAAGTCAGCTGATACAAGTAAACTTAAGGGCACCAGCTACAGAGGAATCACTTGAGCAGAGGTATCAAAGTACAATCCGTATAAAATGCTTGTGGCTATTGTTCGCAGCCCCCCCTCCATTGGCAGGCCAGGCTGTTCTTCTAAGTTAGACTTCATCACAGTAGGGAAACTCTGTGGCTCTCATGACAATCTTCAGATGTTTGTTGAGTTTAGAGAACTTGGGTCTGATCATTTGTAAATGAGACAGAAATAATACATCATCCCTTAACATAGATTTAACAGGGACAATCTATGGCACCTTTCCACAAAGCCAGTATTATACTACTAATTTCTGATTAAACATCTACCATTAAACGTAGTAAGTCTAACTAGATAGATTTTTAAGTGAAATTGGCTCTTCAAGTTTAAATTTCTTATTTAGATTGATTCTCCTCTTCTCAAAAGGCTTAACTTTCCCTTCTCCTTCCGCTGAAGATTGCATATCGAGAAGCTTATTTGTGACAAGATAATCAGGAAGGAACTCTTGTACAAATGTATCTGTGCTGTGTTTTCTTGGTGATCTCCAGTGCTGCATAGTACATATTAATTCCTGGGTTCCATAAGCGTACTGACGTGTGGCTCATTAAGCTGGACTTTTGGACTGTCACACAAGTACTCACAATGACATTTACAGTCCTTAAAATATTTACCCAATGTTGAGTTCTTTACAGATCCAAACTTCAATAACTCTGTTGACTGTTTCAGCACTGCTGTATCTCCACACTAAGCACACGGGAATTCTGGGCACACCACTTGTCAGCTGGAAAGATCAGGCTCTATCCTCAGTCCGCGGTGACAGACAAGGCCACCTGTCCTCCCTCTTTTCTTGCAAATGCTGTTTTGGACCTGGTGGTGAAGTGCAGTGTAGGCTGGACGTCGCTGGCGCTTCCTCACTTTCTCTAGGATGCCTCTTGTGGTCATCTGCCCCTCCAGTTTTTCCTAGCTCCTTTCTTTTATTATTTTTCTCCAAGGTGAACTTCCGCTGCAAAATAGCCTCTGTTTATACCATACTCTGATTTATTGTTAAACTCTGTATTTATATTCCTCAGGGGAGTTTATATATAAATTTATTTTAGTTTGGAAACTCCCTTCTTTTCCTTAACAAAGATTGGTTTTCAAGAATATTTTCTAACTATAATTCACAGATCATTTGGGAAATCAAAATTTGAGCATGGACTCTGTTTGTTTTATTGCAAAAAAAAACCCACAAATTCCCTTAAAGCAACAGAGAAGCTCAAATGCTCCTGAAGCAATGAATGTCTCTGAAGAAAAGAAAGATCACATTCAAGAGAGAAAATGCACATTACTGTTTTTCAAAAATATTGTCTGCATTATTTTAACAACAAATACACAAAGATTTGTACTTCCATAGCCATACTTAGATTTTGAAGGTATTCATTTGGGAATGAAGTGGTGTTTCTGAATTTTTTTTTTGTTGTTGTTGTTCCAATTCCCCTTGTTCTTGTCCATTGACAATAAGGGATGGAATTCTACTTTCACAAATTACAAATGAAAGGCCAGATTTGGTGACTCATGACTGTAATCCAAGCTTTCTGGGAGGCTGAGGCTGGGTTTGTGACCAGCTTGAGCTAGAAGAAGACCTCATCTCTATTGAAAATATAAAAAAAAATTAGCTGGGTGTCACTGTGGGTACCTGCAGTCCCAGCTACCCAAGAGGCTAAGGCAAAAAGATCATTAAACCTCAAAGTTTGAGGTTGCTATGAGCTAGGCTGATGTCATGGTACTCTAGTCTGGGCAACAGAGTAAAACTCTCTCTTAAAACAAAACCAAAAAAATTGCAAATGAGACCATAGACTTTTCCTTAGGTCATGGAGCACTGTTAGTGAAAGAGCTAGAAATTGTTTTTTCCATTATTTAATTACCAAAAGCAACTCACCCCACATGAAAATATACTAGAGAAAATGTATAAGAAAACATAGCAACCATGAATTTTGTTTTAATTTTTAAAAGTAATGGTTTGTTACAGAGTGGACTATTAGTTTTTCTTTGGAAAGGTGAAACAGTCATTGCAAAACTGAGAGGCTTGATTCATTATTATTAAAAATATACTCTACTGTTAAGAAACTTTAGAACAAATGGCAATTAGCTCTCCAGTTATCCACTAGGAAAAAAAAAGTGGTATTAAAGATTGAGAGAGGAGGCAAAAATGAAGTTCTAAAAATTTATAGTTTTACTCAACAAATGCATTTTTTATGAACATGCAGACTGTGACCACATGAAAAGATTTAGACTATTTCTCCAGGGAATATTGATTCATTTCCTTCGCCAAACTAGGTTTTTATTTTCCCTGTTTCTAGTTAACCTTGCTCCTCAAAATGTCAAGAAATATACAGAGCAAAGAAAGATGATCTTCTAGAAGCATCGTAATTATGAAAACACACTTTCTGATATTGATTTCCATTTTATACTCATTTAAGGCCCTCATAGATTTTGAATTTCACCTCAAAGAAAAAGTAACTCAAGAAGAATGGCTGTTTCCATTCAACAATGGAAGCTTATAATGTTTCTCATAATGTCAAACACAAAAAGGCAGCAGTCATGTATTTGATGTATAGTGGATCACAGAGTTCATTTAATCATGTCTTTTAAGAAAAGTCTTTACTTTCTTGTTGCATGAAAACTGTAACATTACTCTAGAATAAAAGCTACTACATTATGTTTCCCCTTAGTAATTTAAGACAAATGTTTCTCATATTAGACAGAGAGATCCTAATTTACCTTTCTCCATACAATCTTGGGCCAAGAATATGCACCAGACACAAAATATTTGTGTCAGTAAGTCTTAGCATTAAAAGAAATCTAATTGCATTTCATTGATATTTTTCCCTGAGCCTGAGAAAGCACCTAACATTTCTATTCTTTAAAATAATCTCCTGGAAATTCAACTGAGGAAACAGCTACAAAAGGTATACTTGTATTATGTGAAATGAAACTAAGATAAAGAACTTCGTATGCTCAGGGTATAGAGGGCTCCAGTTTTAAGTAATTAATCCTGAATAGAGTATAGGACAAATAATTTTTTTTACATTTAGCATTTTTTTTTGTTGTTGTTGTTTGTTTGATTTTTTTTGTAGTTTTTGGCCGGGGCCGGGTTTGAACCCACCACCTCCGGCATATGGGGCCAGCACCCTCCTCTTTTGAGCCACAGGCACCACCCACATTTAGCATTTTTTAGATAATTTTTAATACAGGCAAACTTCAATTGCCACAGAGGCATTTAAGTAAGTTGATTTCCATGGACTGATATAGAATTTATGTAGAATTTTTAAGGAGAAAACCAGAAATTCACATCAACTACCTGTCCATTTGTTTTAATTGTGCCCTTAAAGTCATCTGTCAGTGAAATAACTTTGTACAGCATCAAAGCAATCTTGTTCAAAGACTGTGAGATGATACATCCTGGTATATCTTTTTTTCTCGTCTCTCACATAAAACTAGAGCATACCAAAGAGCCCTAAATGGGAAGAGAAAGGAGAGGGGAAGGCAGAAATGTTTAAATGTTTAAGAGCAGGTCTTCTTAATTTTGGGGGGTTTTTTTGCAGTTTTTGGCCAGGGCTGGGTTTGAACCTGCCATCTACGGCATATGGGGCCAGTGCCCTACTCCTTTGAGCCACAGGCACCACCCCAGGAGTGCACCTTCTTAAAGCACCTCCACTTGGCTACTGAAACGCCTACGCAGTAAATGCATAAAACCGATGAGGCTCGTGGTGGCCATGGCTCTAAAGCATAAAAGCAAAACAGCAGGTTCTGGGTGGTCCTGGGGCACCTTATGGCAAGTCATGCAAGGACAACCTCAGATCAAACTGCTTCACAGAGCTGCAGAGCCACATCATAAAGCCAGACTGAACCCATAGTAAAGTTGGAAGAGAAGTTTATCCTAAAATACGTCACATCTAAACCATCTTTGAAAAAGCTCTATTATTGAACTAAAACCAAAACCTGGAAGCTAGACGTGAAAAGGTCTAAGCAATAGAAAACAAACTGTCTGTAACACAGGGTAGGGGTAGATGAGGTGAACATCCCTGAAGGAAGCTACACTGTTTCATGTGTGACAGTAAGAGCCAAGATACTATTTCTCCTTCATTCAATCATGACTTCAACATGTTTTAATTTACTGCATGCCGACTGTATACCTGGTACTATTCTAGGGCATGAGAATATATTAATGATCAAAAATAACAAAAATCATTGCCTATGAAGATTGCATTTTAGTGGTGAGGAATAGAAAATAACTAACAAAAAGGACAAAGTAAACGTGAGGGGTGATTATAAACGCCATGAAGAAACAAAGCAAGTTAGAGGTATTGTTTGAAAGGCACAAGATTCATTTTTATCAAGAATGTTTTTATTGATCTGAAAGGAGTAAGCCATGCAGATCCATCTTTGGGAAGAGTAGCCCGGAGAGAGAATATTAGGGGTAAAATATGTCTAACTTGTTGGGGGAAACATGAGAGCTAATGTGATTGGAATGGAACAAAATAGGTGGGAGATGGAAGGGGCCCAAATTAGCTGGAGGCTTGGAGGCTCTTCTAAGGCCTAAGAGTTTTGGTTTTCACACTAAATGAAATGAGAGACTATGGGAAGATTTTGACTATTTAAGATGATACGTTTTAGGGGATCACTCTGGCAATATGCAAATAATAGATCAAAAGGAGGCAAAAATAGAATCAAAAATCTAGACAGAATGCCACCACCGCAATCCAGGGGAGAAGATGGCAGCAGGGGGCAGGGAAGGACGGAAGGGTTTCTCAACCTTGGCTCGACTGATATTTGGGGGTAAATATTTTTTTGTTGTTGGAACTTCTCTGTCATCGAAGAATATTTAGTCTTTACTAATGAGATGCCATTAGCAACCATCATCTCCTTCAGTTGTGGCAACCAAAAATGTCTCTAAACATTCGCCAAGTGTACCCTCGGAGGAAAAATCAACTGTGGTTTAGAATGACTATCCTAGATACATTTTGTAGGCGAAGCCAAAAAGGATTGGAAAGAGATGAATCAAGCATGATGCATTAGTTGGAAGACAGTTAAACTTTTGTCACCATGAAACAAAACATAAAGCAGCAAAAATAAAACAAATAATCCAACAATAAGTGTGTTGGTGGGCACCGTGCAGCGAGGTCGCCCAGGGAGCAGCCTTGGTGGGAGAAGACTGCCGTATGACATACATTTGATTTGTTAGGTAGCTCCAAGAACTGAAGCCCATTTTCAACTTGTGGAAGGAGAATAAAGGACATGGCACAACGACTTTAAGAACATGCAGCTGGGGTGGGACAGAATTATAAGAGGGACCTTATCTAACAAATGTAATCAATGTAATCTAATGCTTTGCAGCCTCGATGAATCCCAAACAACAACAACAATAACAAAATAACACGAAGCCACATGTGCATGCTTCACTTCGACGCATTTCTCATGCATCCAGCTGCATGGCACTGCGAGAGATCTTACGCACAGGCTTGAGCTGGAAATACATGTGGCCAGTCAAAACACGGGGAAAGAAGAGTCTATTACTCAATGAAAGGATTGGAAATGAGGTGGAAATAGCTGCCTCTGCCAATAAGGTCTCAAAAGCTTCTTGGTCTGATAAACTGGAAGTATCGTGTTACTTTCCTAGGGAAAACTGTTGATGGAGTGTGTTGGTTGATGACAGTGGTGATGCAGGGACAGAGAGACCAAAAGTGCAGTTTTGAATACATTAAGTTTAAGATGCTTATTTGACACTCGAGTAGACAGATTCACTAGTTCAGGACAGAGTTCTGGAATAGAAATTCACATTTGGGAACACAACCTTAGGAAATGAATATGGTCTCTAAGCACGCGCGCGTGGGTGTGTGTGCATGCACGTGTGTGAAGAATTCTACAAAGTTAAGTCTGAGGATTCTCTGATGACTACGGTTTAGGAAGAAGAGGAAGAGCTAACACATGCGACTGAGAAGCAGCAGCAGGTGGAAAGACAATCAGTGGAGTGTCTCAGAAGCTGAGTGTCAATGTGACTAATTAGTGTATTATGTTTGGATGGTTCAGTTTTACCAGTGAGTTCAATTCTGTTTCTGTCCTTGAATCTCATACAGAAGAAAAAGTAATATTGGATCCATCAGCATTAATTGGCATTTCACCTTAAAAGCAAAGCGTATGATAGAAAATAAACTTCCAAATAAGAGGCGAATACGCTGTGAACATAAACCACATGGTCAACCAAATACATAAAGATAGAAAAAAATGAAGCTACGTCATGCGCAAATACTACAAAGTTAGTTAAAATCTTTAAAAGCAATTTAAGAGATGGCCACTAGAAAAAGAGAAGCACTAATTTTAAAATAATCTTTTCTGATTATAATAAAGATCACTGTCAAAATTTTAAAAATACAAAGGAAAAAACCCACAAATTATCTCTATGGCCACCAGCCAGAGCTAACTTAGGATTCTGGTGTGTTTCATCCTAGTTTTTCCCTCCGTACATAAGAACACACCTGTATCTGAACTCCATGCTTCACCTACTGTTTTGCAACCTTGTTATTATGTAACACTGCAGTATGCAATATTAGATGTTTTCTTTACATTTGGTATTATGCATTAACTTTAAAATCCACCAGTCCTCCCAAACTATTCTGAAGCAGTACTTCAAAAGAGTAGGGAAAATATAAAAAATTGCAAAAAAGCAGAGTTATGAAATACTTTTAGTCCTAGTTAGAGAGATGGCTAGAATGCCATCATTAGGGTAGGAAGGGAAGCTAGAATGGCAGGAGTTTTGTCCATGTTGTAAAAGTTCTGAAAGAGGAAGGCAGGGGCTGAGAAAGTGCTGATGAGAGGTGCTGGCCCCCACGGTCTGACTCTGCCAAACGGATCTCACAGGGCTCTGGGCCAGACCTTTGCAGGCCAATCAAATGCAGAGCTCTTTTGCTCTGTCCTCACCTAAAACTCCAGATGATGCTTTTTGCCTAGCTAGCCACCTCAGATGCCTTCCCACTGTTTGTATTTATCAATCCCCTCTCTTTGTTGACTGGTAAGGAACGGACCCATTTGTTTTCTGCCACTGAAGGACCCAGTGGTTGTTTCCAAAGCATTGTAAATTAATTTTCCAAACTGCTCATCACTACCTGCCCATTAAACAGAAAATGTAATTTTTAAAAAAGAAAAACAAGTATTTTAAGGTGAAGAAAATGATTATTTAAATCCCTTGTAGGTGAGTAGGATAAAGATGGAAAACTTAACATGGTGATCTTGGAAAGAATAATTTTGGTGTCATGGTGAATGTGAAAGGGATCAAGAGAAAATGTGAGCACTGGAAGTAACTACCATGGCAACTTATCCAGGGAGTTATAAAGGAGAGCAGAGAAATGAAGACAATGTGGCCATGGTAGTGGGGGTGGTGGGGTGACAGGGTAACGTGAAGAGGTTTTCATACGGCAAGAAATTCTATAGTATGATTGAGTACTAATAAAATATCCACAAAAAAGGGAGAAACTGATAATAACTTTTGCTTTTTCTTTCTAGTATCTCGAAGCTTAACTAGCATGAGTTCTGCTGTAAACACTCTGTTATTTACTCTTTTTTTTGCAGTTTTTGACCAGGGCTGCGTTTGAACCTGCCACCTCTAGTAGGCTGGCTACCCTACTCCTTTGAGTCACAGGCATTGCCCTGTTATTCTTTTGTATTTAAAAAGTTATATGCCATGGAAAATTCTGTATTTTCATTCAGAAAATGAAATGTATGATGATATAACAATTTATTGAAACATTACTTGAAATAATAAGGTTGATAGTCAATATGTGCGGACATGACCATCTACAACTAGGCACTTTCCCTCATCTGATCATCTTTGTATGTTGCTTATAATAGATAAAAAATTCATAAAACTACAGAGATGAGGGCTGTCCAGGAAAAGAAAAAGATAATAAGTATTAATAAAATAAAGACAGACTTAACTGTCTTCACATAAATAATAAGGCAAAAGAGGGTTTAATACATAAAGACAACAGTTCGAGATATTCAGAAGGTAAAACGCAACTAAATTTGTATCTACTTAATATAAAGCTGCAAATATAAACACCAAATTTGAAATACAGGCAAACATTAACAAATGTATCATAGTCAGAATTGTAACAGAATATCTGCCGTGGAAATCAATAAGCTGTATGGAATGGCCATCCGTGGACACCACACTCATAAAGGCAAAGAGCAAATTCAAGCACAAATGCAATGAGTAAAAATACTGACCAGATAATTTACCTATAAGCAAGTCTCAACAGGTGCTAAAACCTGACCACAAGGCAATTAAATTATATATCAATATAAAGACAAATTTAAAACTATTCTACTTTTGAGAACTTAAAGATATAGTTCTTCTGATTAACTGGTATCTATTCCATGATGCTAAGTATTAAATACTTCTTATCATCCTAGAAAAGTCTAATATAATGGACCAATTTCCAGCATGGTTCAGAAATCAGAAAAAGAAGGCAAAAAAATCCAAACCCACATTAGGAATGAAAAATATACTACAGATACAACTAATTTTAAAATCAATAAAATAAGCATAGCAATATTAAAAGTAAGTACATTTATCAATACATTTGAAAACCAAGGTTATGTCTCAGAACCTTGCAATTTACTACAACTGACTCGAAAAGCTATAGAAAAAAAGAATTTCCCATTACTATTTAGGAAATTAATCAAAAATTTACACAATTTACTCAGCCCTGTAAAAGAAAACTTGGGCTGAAATAATTCTAGAGGTCAGTGTCTCCATCTATGCAAAAAATAAATAAACATGAAATAACATAAGCTGTTCTACAGAACAGACAGGGAACAAAAAAACCAAATAAGCCTACTATGAATTTGATTCCAAGCTGAGCAAGGTAATAAGGGCATATAAAATTATCCAATCTCAGTGAAAAACACAGATGAAAAATTCCTATATAAACATTAACACCCTGAGTTCTACAATATACTAAAAAATCATCATGGTCAAATTGTTACTTTTTCCAGGAAAGCCAGGGATCATTAATATTCAAAAAAAAAATCAATGAACGCAACTGGATTTCAAACTCATAGAAATGATAGAGTCTACATAAAATCTGGATTCTAAACTTCAGAGATAGAAGTTTGAATAGAAATGACAGATTATACATAAAAAGAAAATGCACACTAACCGCTATTAGTATCGTGATAAACAGTGGTACAATTTATGATTTCATAATATTATTATAGAACTGGGATAACATTTTGGTCATGGTATATTAGTCATGGAAAATGCAACTGTACTTTGTATAGATTTTTATGACTATTGTTATATATGAAGTGAGTTATGATTTCATCTCTTCAAATATAAACTGGCATAATTACAGTATTTAGATATCTAGTATCCAGAAATACTTTCAGAAGTATTACCTATGCATGGAGCACCACAGATTTGAAATATACAAAGCTAAAACTGATAGAGGCTACTAGGAAAAAACTGATAAATTCTATCAATAAAATTAATATATCTATAAGAAATCAATAAGTCAGACCACAATTAAGCAAGGAAAAAGAAGATATAAATCATATACTTAAGATGTATCAGATAGATAGGCCTGTCCCCAACAGAGAATATACTCACTTTAAATATATTTTAAACATTAATAAAAATTGACCCAGTAGTAGTCAATGAAGTACTATAAAAATATAAAAAGTTGATACATAGAGATGACATTTATGAAAAAAATCAAATAAAATTAGTAATCCATACAAAGATAGACTCTCACACAGACAGGGAGATCAGTTCCTTGTTAGCTGATCTAAATTTGCCCCTTCTGGGGCAACTAAGATGATTTGATTTTGTTCCACTTATTTTTTTCTCCACGGAGCTAACCCAGGCATGTTTTCATGGCAATGCTAGAGGGCAAGAGTCAGAGGAAAAATTCAATCCCTCTTGGGGGTGGGCCTGAGACTGAGACACCATCATTTCTATCTCACTTTATCGGCCAAAGCAAGCCAAGGAGCAAACGCAGATCAGAAATGAGGCAACGCCGCCTCATTGAGAAGAGCTAGAAGGTCACATGGCAAAGAGTGGCTATGGGAAGGGAGAAGGATTGAGATGGATAATGAAGTCAATCTCGTAGATGAGAGCCTAGAAAAGAGCTAGACAAAGCTTAGGAACTAGTAAGTGTGCGAGAAGCGATCGTAGAAGGAAAGTTAAGTATTAATAATACAATAGGGTGGAATACTTTAACCTAAAAGCAGAAAAACAACTTCAGGATTTCCTCCAAATGACAAAGTACTATCCTGATACAGCATCAACACATGTCTATTAACACAACTTCTAGTTGCTCTGCTAATGTTTCTCTTTTTCTTTCTGCTTTCTACTTTTTCTCTCGAAGAAAAGTGAAGGGTCTTTAAACATACTGAGATTATTTTACCTTTTTATAGGGCGCTATCTAAACTGCTTCGGAGTATTTCATGAAAAGTGACAGGTTTTCATCTTTGGCATATCAATGACTTTATTACTAATAATATTTTCTCTTCAGGGGAAATGTTATCCACCTTTTGCTTGGTTTTTTAATCATTTAATTAAAATCCCTACAGCCAAAGCGTTGTGCATGGTATAGTAAGAATAGTGTACGTACTGAACGTTATTACTAAGTACTGTGAATTGATGAAGAATTTTAATAACAAGTGATGAATAGAATACTATCACATAATAATGGTTTCATTATGTTTCATGATACTGCCACCTATGTATCCTTGATTCTTTTTCATTTATTCCATGCTTCAATTCAAAAAGGATTTGAAGTCTTAAATGGCCTTGATTTATTAAAGTATTTTCAATATTGAGTCCATTGTTTTATTATTAGCTACTGATATGCTACACTAGAAAGAAAAAAAATTATCATTTGTTCCTAAGCCATATTGCAGAAGAAAAGAGTGGACCAAAGAGTGAGATTGTGAAAAAGAGTTCTAACAGTAATACAAAAATATTTTTAATTAAAATTGGGACTCCAAAGAGCAGAACTGTTAAATTTTATGCCCCTGAAATATTAAAATGAATAAATTATACTCTAGTTACATGTAAAGAATGCTTTATTTTTAGAAAAAAATTTTAAACACGCTGCATAAAAGATTAATAGATATAGCCAAATGCATCAGGCAGATGTGAGTATGGTACCCACTCCAAATGCCATCTGGATTTGTAATTACATCTCTGGAGAGGCTAAAGACCTGAATGGCTGCAGTGGATAGAGTACATAATATTTCCTGACAGCCAGTGCTACTTATCAGACAATTTCATATTGACTATATTTAATAAGTATTATATATTAAAGGAGATCTATCCTTATGTTAAATTAATCCTTATCATAGAAATCAATTTACTGAAGGGGGCTTCAGGATGGCTGACTAGGGGCATCTGGTACTCACCTCCTCCACAAAGTAGAATCAAATCATGAGTAGATAATCATACTTCAAATATAACATCTAAGAGGGAACACTGGACTTCAGCAAAGAAGTGACAGAAAACACCTGAGGCACAGAAGGAAAGGAAGTGAAGCAGCCAGTTCAGTCAGGATTGACTGGGAGTCTAGAGAGGTCCCCAGAGCAGGGAAAGTGAGAGATCTCTAGTGGTCCGTATTCCCACTGTGGACTCCTGCAATTCTAGAAATGGGAGGGCCCCTTGATGCACATGTGCCCTGAGAGTACTATGGGAGCTGCCTGCAGTCCCTGAAATGGCATCGCTCCAGAGAGGGAGACTGCGCTGTGTCCCACACACTTCCCAAGACCCCAGAAGCTGCAGTATGGGGCCATATTGAGAGCCACAAGTAAGGGGGCTACCATGCATTTGCACATGCCCTGATGACAAACTCACCCTGCTACCATAGGAGTCCAAAATGTGTATGCCCCAGAGACTGAATACCAGCTAGCTGGGAATGCTGCTGCTGATAGCAACACTTCCCCAACTGCAGAAGAGGGCAGCACACTGGCACATGCCCTGGAGACGTTCTCTCCCTACGACCACTGTTGCTACCGCCCATGCTGCCTAGGGACCTGAGGGTTGCCGTGCTCACCAAAGCCTACATTTGTGTGCACCACTGGGGGACATAAGGACAGGCCCACTTAGCCTGGCACCACCCACCTCCCAGTGCCGGAGCATGCCAGGGATCCCAGACCACCAGAGATCCTAACAACAATCCCAGAACACCTGCAACTGGGGCCAAAGCCCACCATCTGGAGGCCTGGGGCTTGCTCTGGCCTGTCCACCACTGCTGGTATATGTGTACTTCTCCCAGGAGCCTGAGATATGCCCACCCAGTCTGCTACCACCACCACCACTGGCATCCACCAATTGGGTGTTGTTCTGCCCAGCCCATTGAGCCACCACCAACACCAGCTCATGCTACCTGGGACCTCAAGGGATGTCCTGCAACCACTAGCACCAGTGCCTATGCCATACATGTTTCCCAGGGACTGAGGACTACCTATCCACCCAGCCTGTTGCTGTCACCTCCAGCACCCAAATAAGGCACATGGAAGCCCATGACTGGCCCAACAGGATTTGCTGAGATTGTTGCCCACATACGCCAGCTGGGGGACAAGAACAGGCACAACTGGAATGCTCAACCAGCTTCTGCCACTACCCAAGGACTAGCCCACCTGTCATCCCCATTACCAGGAAAGCTGCATCAGAGTCTCCACTGACAACTGCAGCCTAAACTACTGAGGAAATCATAGCCCAGCTGATACTGTTGACAGCAGAACTCAGATGGAGACTACTGCAGACACTCAGAATCAGAGCTGACAATTCCTTACCCAGCACACACAATAAACATGTATACAGAAAAATACTCCCCGAGGAAAGGCAATCCAAAAAATTAGAAGAAGAAATGGTTACACCAATTGAACAAATATCAATGTAAAGACACAAGTAGCCTGGAAAAGAAAATAATCAACAATAATTTCTATGCAGTATTACAGAAGAAAAGAACGCACCAAAGATGGAAGCTCCAGCCCACTTGGGGTCACTGCCTGTACCACAGCCCTGAGCTCAGACAGCGGGCACCATCCTGCGTGTCCACCCACCCTGTGCCTTTGTCATCCAAAGAAAGCTTCAGCTCTTCAGGGTTTTTTTGTCACTTGCTCCCACGCAAACATTTCCCAACTCTACCCAAGACTGCAGTGGCCACAGGGACTGGTGGGTCCCAGGGGATCTGTATGACCCCACAGCTAGACAGTCCATGCCTGCTGCCTTCCAGGGAGGGGTGAACAAGACCCGAGTGCCAGGTCTCCTCCTTCAGACTCCTTCTCTTCCCCGCCTTCCCTCCCACTCCAGCCAGGAGACATAGGCCCCCCAGGGGACAACTGAGCCACGGGGTCCACTAGGTCAAAATGATTTTACTAATTCTTTTCGGTCCTCTTATCAAATCGCTGAAAATTCAAAACAATTTTAAAATAATAACTCAGATGTTTTTTACCTTGTCAACCCTCATCCTTCTGTAAGCGTCCTGTGGAGTTTTCCAGAGGCGAATAGCTTCCGCTGCCACTGTCATTCTGAGGGATAGTGGAATCTGGGATTATGTATCCTGTGTCTCTAAGATTTTCTAAAGTAATCTTTTGGGGTCTTTATTAATTTTTAAGAATATAAAGAGGTTCTGAAACCAAAACTTTTGGCAACTAAAGCATACTGTATTATAGACACAAAATCATTTCTGCTCCTTTAAGCTATAGAATGATCCATTTCTGATGGACTGTCTTCAAGTACATCACAAATGCTGAGAGTTTTCAAATTACAACCCTTCTTGGAATTAAACATATCAAAAACCTGGAGGGTGTTTCCCAACACAAATACTTCTAAACAGAAGGCCAGTAGTGTATTTCTTTATTCCCCAGAGTTTAATTTTTATTGTCCCCAGCTGAAAAAGAGATTTTTTTCCTTCTATGAGATACATATGTGTATATTTACATATGTTTATAAAATATTTACATATGTAAACTATGTGTGCAGTTTTATATTATGTATATAATTTTAAACTAAAGTATTACTGTTATTAAAATTAACTCCCTTGTAGTGGACTATGTACACTGAATTGAGGAATGTCTGCAGGTAATTGTCAGCTCTGTAGTAGATAAGCATTTATATTTTACGAAATGGTAGTTGGTACAGGGAAAAACCAATGTAGAAGGTCAGACAGTTGAGTTGGCAAACTCATCCTACAAAAAGGGCTACCCACTTCAGTTCTGAATCTCACTATGATCACCCTTGAGGTCTTCCCCGTCAGAAGATATGTGCCAATACCAGTGCCAAGTCGTCTTTCAAAACAATTTTGAAACTTTTTCTGGAATGGCCATCAGACCGGAATATCACCACAGTCCCCTCTTAAGTACTCCCCTTGGCCATCTGGTGACCATAGTGATATTCAGCTACGAGGTACACAACGCTTTTTTCTAGGATGAGTTCACAAACTTAATTGTCAGGACTCCTACGGCAACAGCTCTGAAGGCCATTGCAGAAAAAGAGTTCTAAAACTGCTTTGAAGTGTGGCGTGCTCACTGGCACGGGTGCACAGCTTTCCCTGGTGATCAGAGTGGTACTCAAGCAATGAGGTATGTAGCGCTTTTTCTAGATGAGTTCACAAACTTAATTGTCTGACTTCCTAGCTCTTACGTTTATTAGAAAGAAAAACCCAGAAACTCAAAGTAAAGAAGAATGACTTTAAATGCGACTTTTTAATCCATAATGAATCATAGTAGGTAGCTCCTGGAAAACTATTAGTCTTTCATTTGTACTTTGAAAGTAAACAGCTGGTCAATATTGGCCATTCAATTATAGGTTGATAGTGAAATATGTAGCTCCACACTTTAGTTTTAGATTTTCATCGGACTTCCCATATTTTAACAACCCTTATAAAAAGCAAAAATAGAGAAAAAAAAGAACTATGTCAATAAGCTAAAATTCATCTGTAAAGTTGATATTTGGTATTCGGATCCATACAGCTTCTTTGTGTCCTGAAAGTTTTCCTGTTATTTATTTAGAAAGCATTTCTCTCCTTAACTACAGAACCTGTCCATTATTTTATCCCAGATCTTCAGAGGCAGAGCACAACTCAAGAGCTTCTAAAAGCCAGCTTCTTATTCACAGACTCTTCACCACTGTAAAAGTTGTCTCCTGGTGCCAGATGTACTCAGGAACTTTTAAAAGTAAGTCACAACCCAAAAAATAATGGGTCAAAACAAAAACATTTAGAATTATGAAATAATAATTGATTTTTATAATGACTACTTCAAACATAATTTTAAAGCCAGCTTTGTTTTATGATCATTCAAGCATTATAAAACTTCGTTGAATGGTACTTCAAAGCCTTTTTCACTGGCTTTTCATTCAGTTAGTGTTAATACACAGAACAGAAATAGCAGGCATGGTTTAGAACTTAAAACAGGACCAACAGTTCCAAAGAGCCTATATCTTAGAGAAAGAACAGAAATATCAAACATCTACTAAGTTCTACATTTTACCTTACGGCCACAACTAAAATAAAGGTCCTACATTGTAAAATGGTCTCAGTAGCTATTGTTGTCACAGGCATATTTCAGAGTTTCAGGCAAGTAAAAGCCCTATTCTTTTTTTGTTTGGTTTTGGTTTTGGCCAGGGCTGGGTTCGAACCCGCCACCTGCGATATATGGGGCTGGCGCCCTACTCCTTTGAGCCACAGGCACTGCTCTGAAAGCTCTATTCTTTAGAATTATACTTTTCATACACATTCTTTGTTGAACTGCTGAGTCTATGTGTTCAAGTTCATACCTTCCTGGGTCACACTTGAATGGACCATGGTCAAACACCTAATCAAGACTGTTTCATAAGTGGGGCTGAGTCAATTATATATTTTAGGACCAGAATTTTAGGTAAAGGGAATAGGTGGGCTGACAAATGAAAATATCACACTTAAGTTGGCCAATTATCAACTGGAGATAATGTCATTCTCCAACAGACTCCATCGGTCTATTGGTCTTTTCCTAAAAAGCAAGCATTTTAATAATTCCATCCTTACAATAATCCTTGCCAGTAAGGTCTCCAGCTTCTTTGTGGCTGTTTCTTTTTTTCCTTTTCTTCCCCTTCATCCTTTTTTTTTCTTCATCGGGTCTCAAATCTATTTCTTTGTTGTTGTTGTTCAGATTTAACAGTACTTGTAGACTAAGCTTGCGAATTACAATAAATTGTTGTTTTGATCGGATTTCATTGACTCCATAGATCAATTTGGAGAGAGACTGACATCTTTGCAAAACCAAGTGTTCTAATACATGAACAGAATATACCTACTATATTTAAATCTGTTAAACATTTTCTGTGTAATGTTTTGGTAGTGTTCATATCGAGCCTTACACATCTTCTGTTGGATTTTTTGTTAAATATATTATGAAACAGTCAATAACTTTTAAAATTCTACTTTGTGTTTATTGCTGACAAATAGAAATAAAATTGATTTATGTATATGGAGCTAGGTCATCGCGAGTTCTGTCTTCATTGATTTCTTCTCCTCTTGAAAATAGTTTATGTTCTTTTCTTGTATTCTGGGCAATTTGTTATTCTCTCTTGTGTATATTACGTAAATTATATTTTCAAAACTTCCAGTGCTGTTACAATCTTCCAAAAATTTTGTTTTACAGGTGATTAAGATGGTTATATGTAAGCAGCAAGTCGGTGGGCAACAACTCTAATTCCAGTTCTTTCGCGCTTAACTAGGCTGTTTTGAATCCTTTCTATAAACCACCAGTTCTCAACATGTGGGTCATAACCTACAGGTACTATATTAAAGGTTTGGGGCATTAGGAAGGTTGAGAGTCACGGCCGTACACCTTTGTTTCAGATATCAGCCAACTCAGGCACTAGAATTTGGGCAAAACTTATACAAAATTTACATCTTCCCTTCCTAAGTTATATTAACCATTTGTTTACTTTTCCTTTTTTTTTTTTAAGACATATTCTTATTTTGTAGCCCTCTGTAGAGTGCTGTAGCATGACAGCTCACAGCAACCTCAAACTCTCCGGTTTGAGCAATTCTCTTGCCTCAGCCCCCAAGTAGCTGGGACTACAGGGGCCCACCACAACACCTGGCTATTTTTAGAGACAAGGCCTCACTCTGGCTCAGCTGGTCCCACCAGCTTTGGCCTCCCAGAGTGCTAGGATTAGAGGCATGAGCCACTGTGCCTGGCTATATTAGTCTTTTCTCCAAATAATTTGGTAGCCCCAATCTCTGCTGTCTGATTCCTCTGCGTGAAATACCAGAACTTTCCTAGTAATGTTTTAGTCCTTCCACCCAATACTGACTGGGGCCTGGCCTCAGGCTAGAAACTGAAAATGGAAACCGTTCTCCTTGCTGCTTCTGTCCTCTCATGTCTTTAATTCTTTCTTGAGTCTTTTCAGGTAGCTGTGGACTGATCTTGTCCATTCACACCACAAGCTGTTATTTGAGGCCTGGATGGAAGACTGGTCCGACTGGAGCTTCTGCAGCCTGTTGTGGTTGTTGTAAAGTTAAACTGGCCCATGTTCGACTTTTTTTTCTTGGTCTACTTTTTTAATATTTCAGGCAACTTGGGGTTGAATTTCAGACCCTGTGTATGAGAACGCTTAAATGCTGCCGTGAATGCGATTGCCTTCTCAAAGGAATCACCCTATCCTTGGATAGCTAATAAAATGAAGGAAGACGACCTTTGTCAGGGATTAGCCTGATGGGGTTGGATTTTACCCTCGTACACTCCTGCCTACCTATTAAACTAGGATGCAGCACTTCAAGTTTCCCAGCCAACAGCATGTGGTGCTTCCTAAGGCCTGTGTTCCTCGGCTGGCCCAACTCCAATTGTTCCCTCCTTACCACTGGGTAAAATAATGAAACCCCCGCTCTGCCCTGCAGAGGCTTTCTGCTTAGTCTCGAGGCCTCTTGCCCAGTGTAGTCCCAAGTCTGGCCGGGTTACTAAGAGAAAGCCAACATTAAAGGGGACACTTGTCTTCACCACATTTCCTTCCAGGCCGTCGGCCCCCCAAATGCCTGGAGTTTGGCAGATGTAGATTCCTGTGTCATCTCTCCAGCACCACTGAAATGCCTGAAACCCTCCTGCCTGCTCTGCTTCTCAGCGAAAGTTTTATTTGCAGCTTCCTGCATTGAACAAATAATGACAAAAGTACCTAAAATTAAAGTAGCATTCTGTCCTTAACATTGTGTGTGGGGGGGGTGGGGGATGACAGAGGCCTCTCAAGTCCCCACTGTCAAGCCGTCCTCTGCTCTTATAAAATGCTAACAGAATATGTGTGTGTAACGAACTACTCCCTCATATCTAGAAGTGAAAGTTCTCAATATGTCCTTTTGAACAACGGGAGGCAAATCTTTTAAGACAACCTTTAACTGTACGTTGCCCTATATTACACCGTGCTGTCCATTATTCAAAGAAAATATCACACTGAGAATGCATTTGCCAGTTGAACAGGAAAAAAAGTAAAATGCATGTAAAAAATGGTGTATGTAAATTGTGCAACTAGAACACCTTTCAAATTTCACTTGTGGATTCCAGATGCCTCCCTGCAGGAGTGTCTGTATACACGTAAATTTAAAAAGAGGAGACAAAGCAGAGTCACACGGGCCAGGCTGGCGACACACAGTTCAACAGACACACTCCGTGTGAGAAAGAATTTCAAGTGTTTTGCGGGTATGCTTGTTCTTTTTACTGTTTAGCATGAAGCTACTTGGTATAATAACTGTATGGAAAGTCTAAGGCGGCTTCTGAAAGCAATTAGGTCTTTTGTCCAGATAGCATGATAAGAACCAGTCCAATCTTTTGGAAAGCAGATAACAAAATGGTTAAGAAAAATGATGTAGCTATTAGGAAAAAAATATTAAGATAAACCAGATGTTCCTTTTCTCGACACACTTGTACAACCTATCTATGGATAAATGTCCCTTTGACAAGAGAAGAGTTTAAAAGGGCAAAATAAAAATAAGTCTATTGGCTGACTTTTTGAATATCCGATGTTCACTAAACCCAGTTCAGTTTTCTTTACTGCTCACAGAATTTCTATATGTATTTGTAGAATTATGTGTAATTTACATGTGTAATGTAAGGAACAAATTTTAAAGTACATACCAGTAAAAGGCACACTCCATTCTTTTCACAATCCTGTTTCCCTTTCAACATAAAAACAATGTTACAGGTGAAATATCCTTTGAGCTTTTTCCCCTTGTGTGAGTCTATGAGTTTAAGTCTCTGGATGTCTGTGTATATATTTACATATACAGACGTGTTTTTATTATGTAACAATTCTATATTTTTTCTGAGTCTCGCCTTTTTCAGTTAATATTTAATATCATTTTCCAAAAGATAAATCTCATTTTCTACCATCTTTAGTGTAGTGGTGCCACACTTTTCTTTTACTAATTCTCCAATTAATTGACATATATTATTTCCATATTTTTGCCTTTATATAAAGTTGTAAGGAACATCTTTGCATGTTAAATTTAAAAAAATTTTTTTCTAATTTGTTCTCACAAACTCCTGTGTCCAGGGCTGACTATCCATGCTGTGTACGGAACTCGAAGCCCAGAATCAGGTTGTGTACCAATGATTAGCACCAGGTTCCACACGACTGTGCTTTGCCTGACAGACGAGGGGGTGGCCGTCTTTCTGGCCATGCCCCATTTTCCAGAGCAAGGTGCCCTCCACACCAAACCCTGGTCCTGGTGTTCAATGGGGCTCACCAATGCGGAGAAGTAGTATTATACTTTTGACAAAGGTTTGACCATATCTGAAGGATAGTTAAAAAAAAATGAATCTTTCAAAATGTTTACTGGATACTTTACAAATTTTTGTTCCTATCACAGTATCTATGAAGTGTCTGATCCCACCATGACACTAGATATTCTAAGAATTTTTAATAAGGTTATAGTTATATCTTTGTGTTGTTTCATTTATACTTCCCTGATTTGTCATTAATTTCCAGACCTTTAAATAGTATGACAATGAACCCTTCCTAATTAATGCTGCAAATATTTTCTTCAAGCTTATTGTCTAAATTGGGCAGATAATGTCTTTGGCTGACCTACTGATCATTTTTCAATTTTACTTTTTGTCTTTGTATTAAACATAGTAACTTTATTTTTCAAGTTTTAATAAATACTCAGTTATTTTATTTTCTGCTTGATTTTTTCTTTTCCAAAAGAAGATATAATGATATCTTCTAATGATAGTGGATTTCTTGAAGTCTTTGTGAAATTTTAGTCATATTTTGCTTTATGAATTACAAAGTTATTTTAGGAGAAAAAGTGTTCATGACAGTTAACACTTTTTGGTAGCTTTGACTCTCTGTTTCAATGAATACTATTTGCATAAAAATTTCTACTTTTGCTGTCTTGTGTTTGTATTTTTTGATTTATATGTATAAGAACTCATGCTCATTTTTGTTTCAGATGTTTCTCTTGTATGCCTATAAGAAACTACATCGGAAGGCCTCTGTCCTTCGGAACTCCCCACTACATTTTTACTATGACCATTGCATTTATTCTTGCTATATTGTTTTGCTATGTTTTATTTTCTTTGTTGTTGACTACCTTCTCTAATATTTGAAGATTTTTGAGTCCTTAAGGTTGTTATAAATATTTTTCTTTCAATGCATTCAACTTCTATTAACTGTTACCTTTCAGTTTTAGCAATTTATTCTTTTATTAAATTTTAAAATTAACCACTAAAACCCAGTTTAAAGGTTCTTTTTAATGTAGCAATTTTTAAACACTCCTTTTGATGATGCCTGGAATTCCTAATTATAGCTGAGTGGTCTAATGGAGAATTTGGAAAGCTTTGATAATGCAGTTAGATTAGGTCACTGGGAATCCAAACTAATGAGTCAACCCTTAGCATATTGGAGGCATGAAGTGTTAGAACGAGTTTGTAAGACAGCCAGAGACAGAAAGTTAGGGCCAGATGTAAGCAGAACTGCTCCCATCTCCCTCGCCTCTCCACTGAGATGCCACAGGCACCCAGGGCTCTCACACTTTTTCCTTCTTTTTTCTAATAAAAACGTGCTGTCATAAAAGTTCCTGAACTCATCTGCATTAAAGAGAAAACGAGTGGAAACAATTAAAAGTGTTTCACAATGTTACTGTTATTTTGAAGGAATCCAGACTAAGAAAAAAAAAAAAAGGAAGCTTTAATACATGAGATTTCAGATATTAACCAGTTGGTGGCTATGGAATTTTTTAGCAGGACAGACTTTTCACTTGCTCCAGAAGTCACAATGTCAACCTCTCCACTAACATCAAGAAAAACAAAACATTTTATCTATAAAATCAGGATGCCAATATATATTCCAAAAGTAAATAAATATATTTTCATTTGGTAATGTAAACCATAGGTCACGATAACTACAAGGTGTCCTGAAAGTCACCCCCAAAGTCACTGTGCATAGGGAAAATGGGAAATTGTAGTTAAATATACCCTTCTTTATAAAATATGCATTGTAAAATTTCACAAAATATTTATAAGATATCTTTATGTGTTGGCTACCTCTTCATGAAATTTTGTAATTACATAGGGAAAATGGGAAATTGTAGCTAAATGTACCTTTGACATTTGAGACATCTATACATTTTAGGTAAACAAGATAAGTACAAGCATTGCCTCTGGCATTAGACTAGTTAGGTTTTAATTCTGGTTCCCTGACTTACTATTTATGTGGCCTGATTTATAAAATCCCCTGTGCTTCATTTTCCTAATCTAAATAAAATGATAAGATGATAAATAAGATGATAGCACATAGCACCCAGTATGTTAGATCATAATAATTCAATAAGGTACTCGCCCCTGCGAAGGTCCATCCAGCTGTCCACTAAGCAGCCACACACATGTGCACCCTGTGTGTGGAGTTAGCCCAGTGCCTGCACGGCACATCAATCGTGCTGAGAAACAGCAGTTCTTTTTATCAAAGAGAATATGTATTCGGTTTACAGGCCACAATAAGCTTCATATAAAAATGAAAGCAAACATTAACCAAGAAAATACTTCTCAAAAAGTAAAATTCTGAAAGGAAGTTACAGACGTATCATTGTTCATAATGAACGTGGAGTATCGGAGTAACCCAAACCATTTCTCTAGATTCTCTGTGTTGCTTGGAACATTTCATCCCCTCACCCTTCAACTGGCTGCTCCGCCCTTTCACTGCCCCTGAAGAATCAGCTAAGCCGTAGGGGACCTTCTCTTACCCCAAGACTTAAACTATTTTTAGGAACATGAGATAGGTTTCCTCACATTCATGTCCCTAGTACTGGAAAATAGATTATTTTTTTGGTGCAAAATCTTAAATATTGGTTGAATTGTGAGGCTTCCTTAGCAATTGTAATTATGACAGTCATTCTTAAATATTTTATCTTTGGTATTATAATAAATGATAAGACTACCCTATTATTCCATTTTTACCCTATTACAGATCCTATCTTTTATTATTTTCCAAATTAGGGTTTAAGCTTTTGGAAATGAGAGTTCTTGCTTTGCTCTCTTCTGACTCCTATGTAAATGAGTGTTTTTTATTGTCTTTTTTTTTTTTTTTTTAGATAGAGTCTCAAGATGTCACTTTGGGTTGAGTGCCACAGCATCATAGCTCATAGCATCCCCCAACTCTTGGGCCTAAGTGATCCTCTTGCCTCAGTTTTTCTATTTTTAGTAGAGACAGGGTCTTGCTTTTTGCTCAGGCTGGTCTTGAACTCGTGATCTCAAGCAATCCATCCAGGTCAGCCTCCCAGAATGCTAGGATCGTAGATGTGAGCCACCGCACCCAGCCTATTGCTTACTTTTATTTAGATAATAGTATGTAAGTATCTAGATGTTTTGCTGTTGGATTTCTTTAATTATAATGGATACATACTAGTATCTTTTTATAGGGTGTATGTGATGTTTTGATACATGAATACAATGTGAATTAATCAAACCAGAGTAATTGGGGTATCCTTGGCCTCAGACATTTGCCATTTATTTGCGACCAAGGATCCTTGGTGAACATAGGGGTGGCCTGATGGACAAATGTGTGCTTAAATAATGAAAATTGCCAAATGGAGGCATCTTTGGATGTCTCCCAAATACATGAAATTTTTTGTTTCCTGTGTTTGTTCTCTTGCATATCTGCACTTTTCCATTCAGATCATAAAAAAGTTAAACAATTTACCTGGATCCTTTTTGAAAACCTATGCTACAGAGATGAGTTGACACCATTTAGGTATTTCTTCTAAACATTTTGTCCTGTCTGTTTTTCAAGCACTGCATAAGAAATAGTTTCATAAGGGTGGGAAAACAGGTGAGATTTAAACACTTTTTTTCAACTTATGGATACTTACTCTTTAAAGAAAAAAATCTACAAATGAACATGGATATTGTTGCTGCCTACTTTTTTTTAGTTTCAGGTATCTCCAAATTATTGTCCTAGATCTCATATTATTTATCACAGTACAGTAATACTTATTAGATTCCAGCTTAATAAACCGTGAAGTCTTAAGCATCACCAAAGCCACTTAGATTCTGAGTATACGATAATCATGGTTTTCATCAATTGCTTAATATTTTCCAGATTTGTGGAGATAACAGAATAAATACCTTTGAAAGTTATAAAACATATTTATATTCTTAAAACAACTTCTCTAGTCTCATTCTAGTCTAAAATTGTATTTGTTGACAGTCTAACTTAGTACACAACACTTACTACATATGCTTGTGTGCATCTCCAGATTAAAAGGAAAAGCCAGAAGGTTAATCATTCTAAAACATAATTTTATTTGCATATACTCTTTATCAACTCTGATTATGAGGAGAAGGCATCCCTTGCCTGGATCTCTGCCTCTAACTCAGCCAGCCTCCTACTGCTTTCATTCATTCTGCATATTTGGAGAGAAAAAAATTATGGATTTACATAAATATATTTTGACAAATACAAATTATAGTTTATGTGTTAGCTTCTTATTAAAAATTTAATGTTTAGGGCGGTGCCTGTGGCTCAAAGGGGTAGGGCACCAGCTCCATATGCCGGAGGTAGTTCAAACCCAGCCCCGGCCAAAAAAAAAAAAAATTAATGTTTACACATGGCAAAAGTAAGGCTACAAAAGCATAAACAATCAAACACTAGCATCTTTCTAGAACCAGATTCTGAGTCTCACTTCACAAAAAGTTGTAAACATAGATCTGTATGGCAGAATCTGTGTGCGTGTGATGTGTGTGTAGCAGACATGGGGAGACACTGATAGAGGTGAAGTTGGGTATTCTGGATTTAAGCAAATTATGTGAATTAGTTTTAGACATTGCATTTTCTCCTTAATGTTGATCTTTCCAAATCAGCATATATTTATAGAATGATGATTTTTTTAATCACATTTTTCAAAGTGGTATCCTAATTTATCCAACCAGTTTCTGATCGATGGACACTCAGATTCTTTCAAGCCTTTTGTTACTACATGTATGTCAAAAAACATAGTTCTGAGTACAACTTTGTGAGTAGAGTAAGTATGTAGCAGAATTATGGACTTAAAGGATGTGCGCATTTTCACTGTTATGGATATTGCCAAATTTCCCTATAAAGAAGTTGAAACGACAACTTAGATAAAGTCCTTCCACTCATATCTCTTTCAATGTTGCATAACACCAAATTTTCTCTGTGTTAAGCAGCTTATTTAGTACAGTGGTTTCGATTCCAAAAATTAATTGAGCCACTTATTAGCTATTGGTTTAGGGGGAAGTTACTTATCCCCTCTTTACCTCAGTGTCTTTTATAAAACATTTATTCAATCAACGTACATTTACTGAGCACACGACGTGAGCTAAGCACTGAGGATCCAACAGAGAACAACACAGATAATGTTCCTGTATAATGAATCTTAAAATCCAGAGGCAAATTATAAAAACGACCCCATGGCTCTTGAAAGAATTAAATAAATGGATTCATGTAAAGTACCTCCAACAGAGTTAGTAGGTAGTAAATGTTTATCATATGTTTACTATTATTACTATATATTAATATCAATATTACTCTAACATAAAAAAATGGTATCTCAATGTTTTATTTTCATTTCCAGTTTAATAATTATCAGAAATACTGAATACATGTGCATGGGTTAGAAAACACTTGAATTTTTGTTAAAAGCTGTTTTATACCTTAGCGCATTTTTTTAAGAGTGGTCTTTCCCTAAATGCTTTGTAAATGCCCTCTGTACATGGAAAAATTCTTCTTTATATGGCAAATCATTGCCATTTAAATATCTGATATCTTCCAGTATAACAATCAGCTGTTACATTTCTGAGTTTTTATTTTTCTAAGACTATTTCTAGAGCAGTTTTATGCTCGTGCAAAACTGTGAGGTCAACAGCCTTCCTATACACTCCCCTTTCTCCCATGCTCCACATCCCCTACCAGAGAGTTCACTTGTTACTATTGAGGAACCTATGCTGACACATGATAATCATCCAAAACTTGTAGTTACGTTAGGCTTTGCTCTTGGTGCTACACAACACGGGTCCATGACAAATGCCTATGCCCATGTACGCACCATTCTAATACCACACAGAGTAGTTTTGCCGTTCTTAAGTGCCCTTGTGCTCTATCCATCCTTCCCTTGCACTTAACCTCTAGCCACTCCTATCTTTTTACTGTCTCCACAATGTTGCTTTTTTCAGAACATCAGATAATTGAAATCAGACAGTATGTCGTACATAACATATAGGATGTGGCCTTTTTATATCGTCCTCTTTAAGTTAGGAACATGCATTTATGATTTTCCTATGTCTTTTTATGGCTTGCCAGCTTTTATTTTTTTAGGACTGAATAATGTTGTATTTTTGGAATGAATTGCAGCTTATTTATCTATTACCAGCTTAAGAATACCTTAAGTAAGTAATAATTTGAAGATTTGGCAATTATGAATGAAGTTTCTGTAAACATCCTGAGTAGACCCCAGGGATCAGGAAGGCTGAACTGTATGGTACGAGTATGTTTAGGTTTGTAAGACTCTGCCAAACTGTCTTCCAAAGTGCCTGGGCTGTTGTGCATTCCTATCAGCAAAGAATGAGAGTTTCCGTGGCTCCACAGGCTCCTCTGCATTTGACACTGTCAGTGTACTGAATTTTGACCACCCTAATGGCTGTACCGTGGTATCACAGTGTTGTTTTAATTTACATTCCCCTGATGACGTGATGTGGAGTGTCGTTTCATGTGTTTCTTTGTCGTCTTTACATCTCCTTTGATGAGACGTATGTTAAAATCTTTTGGCCATTTTTTTAATCGGGTTTGTTCTTACTGTTTGAGTTGGTTTTACATGTTTTTAAGGATTTTTTTCTCAATCCAAGATTATTTTAAATTCCATATTTAATTCTAGAGGTTTTAAGTCTTGTATTTTTAAAATTTCATACTGTACAGGGATTTCTGAATTTAGAAATTATAATTTTCCTTTTGTTGACCCAACTGATGAATCCGTATTCCCATTTGGTTGGTAAGATACCCAATCTCAGTCTTTTTTTTTCTCCTGAAATTCGGAAAGGTTCTGGAGGTTCTTATAACACCGAGGGTTGGGGAAACAGCCCACATCACCATTGATTTTTGTTCCTACAAGGTTCTGCTTCCATCATCACAGCCCTGCAGAAATCACAGCTTACAAAATACCATGCTTAAGATATAGGGATCTTTTGTTTTAAAACTACTTGCGACCTTGTCTACCGAGATTCCTTCTCCAGACGCTTCCTCCCCTCTCCTGCTGCCTTATTAAGGGCATGTTAGGAGAGCCCACGGGGCATCTCTCTCATCTCATGCCTCTCTTGGACCTAACTTCTCTCAGTGCTGAAGAATTTTTCAGCTTGAAAAGACCTACATCCTGATTCTGGCCCAGATATGTTATCAATCCCATTTCAAAGCCTAAGCTTTTCTTTTTAAAACTAAGCCAAAATTTCTGCTTTACCCAGTTATACCCTTTCTCTTAAGCAATGAGCAGAAAGGCTCCCTAAATACTTCAACGGGGCAAGAGGAAAGGGTAAAATATAAGCAGAAAAAAGTACCTAGAGCGCTGGATTTTTAGATTCAAAGGAATGGAACTTAACTCTAGTTACATTAAGCAGAAAAGCAATTCATTAAAAGGATGTCAGGTCACTCCCAATCCCCAGAAAACCTAGAAGACCCAGAAGGAAAAATCTATGCTGTCTAAAACCAGGCCCTAGTACTAGACCGTGGTCAAGGCACTGCTGCCTCCACTAAGCGCAGACCGCACAGTTGACGCTGCCACGTGGCTGGCGGCTGGGATCACCACCGGAGCGTCTGTATCATCACTGCGGATGAGAAACGGAGATCTTCGCCACAACCGCTCCATGGAATGGATGGTAATGACCATCCGCTGCCTGAGTTGCCTCTTCACATCACAGCCATTCCTAAAAGTTTATGTTTTGGGTTTAATTTAGAGGATTAAATGGTGGAGCTTAAGTTATGGGACATCAAAAGAAAGGAAACCGTCAAGGCCAGCACTTGGAATTTTTGGATTTTATAGAGTACAGTCGTCTCTGACATACAAAGTGAAGGATTGCCAAACATACGATGCAGAATTATATGATGGGTACTCCCTAAAATGACGAATGTCCACTACAGTCCCTCACCTTTGACTCCCCCAAATAAGTATGGTTATTGGTGTTTCCAAAAAAAACAAAAGATACCTTAGCCTGCCCAACTCAAACAACCTTTTACAACAACAGCAACAAAAACGTATACAGCTTCTAAGTCTGCCCTGTCTCTCACTTTGAGTCACTGATTTTCCTTCTTCTTTTGAATTGCTGATGTTTTTTTCTAATCATTCATATAGTCAGCAATTTTGATTTTATCCTAGGCATTTTGAATATTACATCATAAGACTCTTGGTCCCATTTAAATATTATGAAGAATGTTGTTTTAACAGCAAATCTCCCTGGTTAGGTTCAGACTGTAACTTCTACTTGTCTTCTGGGCCTGTGCTTTTAGCATCAGATCATTTATTGATGCTTTGCGGTGCCATTCAGATTTGCCCCGCAGGTGTGACACGTGGACCATTCTGGGACCTACACAGTGACCGACCCAAGTTCAGTTCTCAGAGCCTTTGGTATTCTGTTTTACATCAGATCCAAGCACATATGGGTTGGGAGTAAGCTCAGAAGTTCACACGCAGCTCTATGGAATCATTTTCTTTAGTTCCCTCCATTTTCCTTGACACCATCCAGTGCCTAGTGAGTCCCTTCCTAGATCTATGCCCTAAAGGGGCAGGATTTGGGTTTTTTCTCTCTGTCACCTAGTTTCCATCACAGCATCAGCCTCTGGGGCCAAGCAACATGAGGATATAGAGAAAGAAAAGAGGAAGGAGAATTCTTTCCCATGCTCTTGAGGATGTATTTTTCTGGTTAGAAAGAAGTATTCCCTTCCTCCGGGTCTTAGACGCCTCCACGCAACTCCAGACATAAATACCTTAGCATAGTCGAGGCTTGAGGTGAGAGAGAATGAAACAAAATAGAACCAAAAAAACACCAGAGAATTTAACACATTTTCTCTGACCAATAGGGGTCTACTTTTCTACTTCTCATGCTGAACATAGAAGATTTCTCCTGGAGGTTTTTCTGTTTATGTCCAATATGCAATTTTTGACTTTAGGCTACCTCCAGGCCAGTAAATACTAGACAAAAATAATAATGGCAAAGAAATGAAAAAGTAGAAACATCACCAATTTAGTGTTACTGTAAGTTTTAGAGTTTTTAAAAAAAAATCTTAATCCAATCAATGAGAAATCACTTACATTTTTTAAATTAATATACTTCCTTTTTTAGAGCAGACGTAGATTCACAGCAGAACTGAGCAGAGAGTTCTGTATACTCCCTTGGCCCCACACCTGCACAACTGCTCCTCACCAACATCCCACACCACAGGCTCAGCGCCTGTGGCTCAGGTGGCTAAGGCGCCAGCCACATACACCTAAGGTGGAGGTGGCGGGTTCGAATCCAGCCCGGGCCCGCCAAACAACAATGATGGCTGCAACCAAAAAAAATAGCTAGACATTGTGGCAGGTGCCTGTGGTCCCAGCTACTTGGAAGGCAGAGGCAGGAGACTCACTTGAGCCCAGGAGTTGGACGTTGCTGTGAGCTGTGATGACACAGCACTCTTTCCCAGGGGGACAGCTTGAGACTCTGTCTCAAAAGAGAAGAAAAAAACATCCCACACCACAGTGGCACTCTTGCTTTGATGAAGGCTACACTGACATATAATTATTACTAAGATTCTATAGTTTACATTAGGGTTCACTCTTGGTGTATATTCTATGGGTTTTAAAAAACATAGTGACATATATCCACTATGATAGTATTAGATAGCATAGTTTCACTGTCCTAAACATCCCATGTGCTCTGCCTACTCATTCCCCTCCTCACGTCTAACTTCTGGCTACCACGGATTTTTTTTTGTTGTTTTCATAGTTTTACCTTTTCTAGAATATCTTGTAGTGGATTCTGACGGTGGAATCATCCACTACATAGTCATTTCATAATCGCTTCTTTCACTTAGTAACGTGTATGTAAGTCTCCTCCGTGGCATTTTATGACTTCACAGCTCATCTCTTTTTAGTGCTGAGTAACATCCCATTGTTTTCATGTACCACATCTTATATTTCCCTTCACCACCTTAAGGATATCTAAAATGGTTCTACGATTTGACAATTATGAATGAGGCTTCTCTAAGCATCCAGTGTGCAGGTGTTTGTGTGAACATAAGTTTTTAACTCCATTAGGTAAATACCAAGGAATGTGATAGCTGGATGGTATGGTATAGGTATGGTTAGTTTTGTAATAAAGACCTAAAGTCTTGCAAAGTGGCTTAAACTGTTTTGCCTTCCCACCAGTGGTAAAGAGTTCCTGCTGCTTCAGATTCTCACCAGCAGGTGGTGCTATTGATGCTCTGGATTAGGGCCATTCTAATAATTGTATAGAGGTAACTTTAAAATTTGTAATGGCATAATTATTTATGATTTTGAACACTTTTAATATTTTTATTTGCATATTTATATATTTATTTATATATTTTTGTACAGTATCTATTCAGCTTATCTGTCTTTTTTTTTTTTTTAAATCAGGTGTTCAGAAGAGAAAAGATGGCTGACTGGAGACACCACCTGCCAGACTGTCTCAGAAAGAAGAAAACGTTTTAGATGAAAAATAAAAACATAGATCAGGTGGAATTCCATGTGACAAGTGCCAGAAGCTACCTGATATCCTATAGGAAGAAGTTACAGAACAGAACAAGAAGGATTAAGATATCAGCAGGGATCAATCTGAGAAAGGCTTGGAGCCCAGTGAAAAGAGTGGGTGGTGAATTTGTTTCTCCTTCCCTCATATCTCTGGTAGTGAGCAAACTTCCAGAATGCTAAAGAGCCTTTCTGCTCTCACAAGGCCAAAAGCAACTGCCAGTGAAGTAGGAGCATCTTGTGGACAAAGTGCCAGACTGCCAGCAATGGTGTCACTTCCTACTGCTATAGAGCCAACCAGAGAGAGCAGGTGCCATATTGTTTATCAAACCAGTATGTGCCTTTGTCCGCCCTGAGGAGCTTTGGCTCCTTAGTTTTTGTCTCACTAATCCCCACACAAACATTTCTGAACTCTGGCCCAGACTGCAGGAGCCTGGGGGCCAGCGGGTCCAAACACATCTGTATAACCCCAGAGCCTGAACATCAGAGTGGGTCGTCTTCCAGAGAAAGGGTCAAAAATGATCACAGTGCTAGCATCCTCCGTTCAGAATTTTTCCTCTCCTGCCCCTTCCCAACCCATAGCTGCTAAGAACGATGACTGATCCAGGGCTCTCTCAGGTGTGTCTACTTCCCCTCTGTGGATGCATCCATGACATTGAGGTTGCTATAGAGAATGAGGCTTAACACTTCCTCAAGAACTCATAAGCAAAGCCAAAAGTCCTTACCCAACATATGCTATACACACACCCTTAAGTGTGGGGAAAGAGCACCATTTAAGAGAAACAAATACCCAAAACATGAAGTGAGAGCTGCTTTAGATGAGAAGAAATCATTGTAAGAACCCTTGGAAGTATAAAAAATAAGAGTGAAAGGATACCCCCAAAGAATAATACCAGCTCTCTATCAATGGATCCCAACTAAAATGAAAATACTGAAATAAAAGATAGAAAATTTCTTTTTTCAATACTATAAATTTATTTCAAATTAATATGAGGGTACAAATTTTTAGATTACATTGTTCTCACTTCCAAGGTAAAGGTAGAAAATTTCAAATATGGATTTTAACCTTTTGACTAAGAACGATGCCTATAAGCATTCTGGTGTCAACAATGCGTTTAGGTGTTCTATACAGGATGTCATTGGGCACTGTTCCTTCTGAGCACTCCACAGTCAAAAGGTAAAGGAAGCTCAAAGAAATCCAACAGACATCAAAACCAACTCAAGAAACCAGAAAGACAATTTAGGAAATAAATGGAAAATTTGCTACAAATGTAGATGTATCAAGAAAAACAAACAGAACTTATGAAAATGAACAATTCATTTAAGGAAATACAAGATACAGTAGAAAAGTTTCGGAATAGACCAGACCAAACAGAAGAAAGAATTTCATAGCTTGAAGACAACTCCCGTGAATTAACTTAGTCAAAAATGAAGAACAAAGAATAAAGAGGAATGAACAAAATCTAGAAGAAATACGGGGTTATATGAAACAGGCAAATACAAGAATCATAGCCATCCCTGAGACTGAAGAAGAAAAAAGCACAAGTTCTGAACAACCTATTTGAGGGAACAATTAAGGAAAACTTTTCTGATCTTGCTAGAGAATTAGACATCCAGATACAAGAAGTTCAATGAACATCTGGCAGAGTTATTGCAAAAATCTAATCACAAGGGCATATGGTCACAAGACTGGCAACTGTCAGCATGAAGGAAGAACTCCTATGAGCTGAGAGGTGAAAACTTCAAGTGAAGTCCAAAGGTAAACCTGTCAGGCTAGCAGCAAACTTCTCAAGAGAAATCCTACAAACCAGAAAGGAAAGGGGTTCTATCTTTAGTCTTCCAAAAACAGAATAACTACCAGCCAAGAATTTTGTTTGCTGCTAAAGTTTCAGAAATGCAGGAGAAGTAAAGTATTTCCCCAACAAGCAAATACTAAGGGAATTAGTCTCTACTAGATGTGCGTTACAGGAATTACTCAAAAGTGCATTATATATTTCACAAAATAAGAAATACAAACCAGTGTAAACACACCCAAAAGCTATAGTTCACAGTGCATATAAATAATAGCATGAGGGTAAACAGCACAACAACAACATGTTGAACAGAACAACATCTCTATTATCAACACTAACACTCAAACTGAATGGTCAGGATGCCCCACTAAAAGACATACAGTGGCTAAAAAGCATTAGAAACACAACCAAGTATTTTCTGTCGCCAAGACACATCTAAGTTACCAGGATTCATCCAGGTTCAAGTTAATGTAATGGAAAAAAAAATTACACACAAACAGGAACCAAAAGTAAGCAGATGTATAACAGATAAAAGTGACTTTAAATTAACAGTGGTTAAAAAAGACAAAGATGGTCATTATATAATGATAAAGGGAGCAATTCAACAAAACATAAAAATCTTAAATATACATTCACTTAACACAGGAGTTCCTCCCAGTTTCGTAAAGCAAATTCTTCTAGATCTAAGCAAAGAAATAAATAGCAGAATCTTAAGAGCTGGAGACTGCAACACTCCAGAGACAGACTGGATAGATCATCAAGGAAGAAAATGAATAAACAACTAGATTTAAAAAGAGTTCTAGAACAAGTGGACCTAACAGACATTTAAAGAACATTCTACACACAATTAATGACTATGTATTCTTCTCATCAGTAATGGGATATTTTCCAAGACTGATTACATCATATAACACAAAACAAGTCTCAACAAATTAGTGACCCTTGAGTTAATGATGAAATTAATATGGAAATCAAGTTTCCTTGAAATGAATGACAAAGGAGACAAAAGCTTTCAGAATCTATGGGATTCAGCCAAAACAGCCTTAATGGTGAAGTTTATAGAATTAAATGCCTTCATCAAAGACAGAAAGATCACAAATTAATAGCCAAATATCACATCAAAGAATTAGAAAAAGAAGAACAAATCAAACCAAAGGCAGCAGAAATAAAGTAATAAAAAGGCAGGAGTAAATTAAATGATAACCAAAAATAGCAATACAAACATCAATGAAATAATAAACTGGTTCTTTGAAAAGATAAAACTGATAGACTATCAACTAGATTAACCAGAAATATCAGAGACAGGAAATCAGATAACCTCTATCACAAATGAAAAAGGAGACATTACAACTGATGCTGCAGAAATACAAAATATCGTCTAGGAATATTACCAAAAATTCTATGTAAACAAACTAGAAAACCAAGAGAAAATGGATAAATTCATGAAAATATGGAACCTCTTAGGCTTCAATTAGGAAGAAATAAAAACTTTAAACAGATTATTAGTGATCAGTGAGTTGGAAGCAATAATAAAAAAATCTTGCAACAAGAAAAATCTCTGGACCAGATGGATTCCCAGTTGAATTCTACCAGATCTACAAAGATGAATTTGTAGAAACCATTCCATAACATTACCAAGAGAGAATCATTCCTAACTCATTCTATGAAGCCAGTATCACTCTAATTCCAAAGCCATATGCATTAACAGATAGGAGTTGTGGGAGAAATATAAACCAAGACCTACCACCAATAGAAGGAAAAAGAATTAAAAAATAAATTATCTATCTGCAAGTCAATATTTATAGAAGAACAAAACCAAACACAAAATGACGCATTTGATAATAATCTAACATGTATTTATGACTTAAATAATCATGTATTTATGACTCTAACTAGGAATATCAGGAAACTTATTCAATATGATAAAACACAGCACATTTATTAAAAATCTAAAACTGACCTCATGTTAGTGGCAAAATATTAAAGGAATTTCCTGTAAAATTGGAAATAAAACAAGTGTCTTCATTATTACCATTTCTATTCAGCATTACAATAGAATTTATTATCAATATAATTTGGCAAGAAAAAAATAAAGGCTATCCAGATTGGAAAGAAAAATAATTTTGTTTATTTTAAGATATCTCAGATGTAGAACATCCTATGAAATCCAGACACACATTTAAAAAAAGACTATTAAAGCTAATAAATACAGAGTCATGTCAAAGGATGAAAGATGAACTCACAAAATTCAACTGTACTTCCATGTACTAGTAATTGTATTTCCTAGTCTGACAATCTAACCATGATATTAAGAAGACAATTCCATTCACAGTAGCATCAAAAAAGAATAAAATACTTAGCAATAAATTTATTAAAGAAAGCGCAAGGCTTATGTACTGAAAACTACAAAATATTTTTCAAAGAAATGAAAGAACTAAATAAATGTAGATATACCATATATTTATGAGCCAAAAGGTCTTCAATACTAACAAATATGACTGCATAGAACAAGGTTAGAATGTACTCTGTAATCCATCATTGTCTTTCTTTACTTTTTTTGGTTTAAGGATCAAAGAATCTACAAATAAGATGGTGATTCCTGCTTTTCTGATTTCCATTTGCCTGATATTTTCCAACCCTTTCCCCTGAATCTTGTTTTGTCCTTAGAGATTAGATGTCTTTCCTGAAGATAACAGATACTCAGCTTATGCCTTTTTATCCAGTCAGCCATCCTGTAACTCTTCAATGGGAAATTCAAACTGTTCATATTTACTGAGAGAATTGACAAGCATGGTGGTGTTCTCTTTGTTTTGTGAAAATCTGTCGCTTAGTTTTACCATTTGCACCACGTGAAAACTAGGCTTTATCTTTTGTTTGTTTGGTTTTTTGTACATAGATCATGAATACATTTATGCCATTATGGGATTCAATGTGTTGATTATTTGTACAAATTGGCGTGCTTACATCCTACTAATCAACATAGCTTTCATCTCATTTACCCAATTACAGGATTAAGACATTTGTGTTCTACACCTCATAGATCCAACTTGTACTTGCAATATGCTCCATAGGTGTGGTCCCCCTACTAACCCTCCCTCTATTGACCCACCCCCCCTCCCTGTCTCTCTCCCTCCCCTACCCTTCTTCATCCTAGGCTATAGTTTTCATATGCAAGTATGAGTGATTGTAAATTGGTTTCACAGTAGTATTGAGTATATTGGATATATTTTTTCCATTCCTGAGACACTTTACTAAGAAAAAATATTTTCCAGCTTCATCCATGTAAACATAAAAGAGGTATAGTCTCCATTTTTTTAAAGCTGCATAGTATTCCATGGTATACATATACCACAATTTATTAATCCATTCATGGGTCAATGGGCACTTGGGCTTCTTCCATGACTTGGCAATTATGAACTGAGCTTCAGTGAACAATCTGGTGCAAATATCTTTATTGCCAAATGATTTTTGGTCCTTTGGATATACACCTAGAAAAGGAATTGCAGGATCAAACAGCAGGTCTACATTTAGATCCCTGAGTGTTCTCCAAACTTCCTTCCAAAATGGACGTACTAGCTTGCTTTCCCACCAGCAGTGCAGAAGTGTTCCCTTTTCTCTACACCCATGCCAACATCTGTAGTTTTGGGATTTTGTGATGTGGGCTACTCTTACTGGAGTTAGATGGTATCTCAGAGTGGTTTGGGTTTGCATTTCTCTGATGATCTTTTAATTTCTGAGTTCTTTACTTTGACGGTGGTTCATTGTGATGGTCAGTGTAAAGGATAGGTCTGAGTACTTCCTGCAGAGCTGGTCTTGTTGTGGCAAATTTCCTCAATGTTTGCTTGTCTGTAAAAGATTTGAATTCTCCCCCAAATATGAAACTTAGTTCAGCAGGATAAAAAATCCTGGACTGAAAATTGTTTAAGAAGTTTAAAAACAAAGACTTCTCTTTTCTAGCTTGAAAAAGTTCCTGCTGAAATGTTTCCTATCACCCTGATGTTTTTACCCTTGTAGATAAGAAGTTGCTTACACCCAGCTGCTTGCAGAATTTTCTCTTTCATTTTTTCTTTAGCCAAGTTACTCACTGTGTGTCTAGGAGATTCGTTGTTGAATCAAGTCATCCTGAGTTTCTAAAACTGGTATCTGGATTTCTGGGTCTCTCACGTGCATGGGAAGTTCTCCACCAGGATGTCTTGAAGCAAAGCTTCCATGTTTGTAGGACTCTTGTTTTCTCCTTCAGGAATCTATGTTTCATAGATTGGTTCATCTCATGTAGTCCCATATCTCTCTAAGGAAATGTTCTGCTTTTGCTCTTTTCTGGTTCTTCGAATGATTGGGTTAATTCAAAAGTGTTGTCTTCAGTTTCTGAGAATCTTTCTTCTCCATGTTCTACTCTACTGCTGAGATGCTCTGCTATGTTTTGAAACTCTTTGAATGCCTTTTTCAATTCCATGAGATTTGCTATATCGTTCGTAATTATGGCCAGATCCTAAGAAGATTCAAACAATTAAATGCTATTCAGCAATACTGGTAAACATCCAAGACTGACACTATAAAATATTGGTTTAAAAAAAAAAAAACTGTCCTAGTTGCTTTGAAATGTAATTTGGCACCAAGAAAATGTAAAATGTAAATGACCTGTGACAGAGTAATGAAACCTGTTCATAATAAGAAATGTGTTAGTCCACAGAAATTGAAAATCCAGGAAATTTAACTGGAACTTAGTTATGTTTAAATACAGAGGTGTAACCAATATCAAAAAGCCAAAAAATGGAAGTAAAACTCAACCTGTTAACTTCCCTCCTCTTACTAAGAGATGTTTTCCACTGTCTTGGCTCATTCCCAAGACATTTTTCCTCCCCAAGTGGCAAGAAATTCACTGATTCTTTTAGATAATAAAGAGCAGCTCTTTCTCAAGAGGTTTAGCAAAATCCTAGAATAAACTACAAACTAAAAGGCATGGTAGGGTAACCAGCTTGTCCCCGTTTGCTTAGGAATTTTCCTACTTTTACCACCTAAAGTCCTACATCCCAAGGATCCACTCAAACCAGGATTGTTTTCCCAGAATTCTTCCAGTCTCAAATCTAAAAGTCTTGTAACCCTGCAAGTGCTGAGCAAACTGGGACAACTGGTTGCCCTACAACATGGGGACATGCGACCAAGAGCCCTGACAAGAGAAGGATGAACAGTCTATTAAAGGAAACCATACTGAGCACATACAATTATAAAATGTCCGAAGGTGATCCGTGTCGCCTGCATTGTGAGATTCGTTCAGTCTAAACTGCTTTCATGCAAGAAACACTGAATCTATAAAAACCACACACAAATCTCTGAACCAGACTTTTCAGCAGCTCTACCCTTCCATGGAATTCTAGAGCCCCATCTGTAACTTACACACACGTGTTTGATGTTGGCTTTCTTGTCCCTTCTGGTTAACTTATTTTTAAGAAAACTGCCTAAAGGTATCATAGAGCAAAACACTTTTTTTGTTTTCTGTTGTTGATTTCAGGTTCTCACTCATACAATGGTGCATGTGAATGTCAAGGCCTATTCTCCAATCCGGCCTCACATCAGATTTTTCTCTCACTGACTGTTTTTTATTAAACTTTTAAAAGGTCAATAAAAACTCCGTTTACTGTTGACATTAACAGAGCTGGTTTTCCTTGCTGGAATCTAGCTAACCTGCTTTTCAGCCAGTCGGTTCTCATCCCTGGTTTCTTTGACCTGTATCTGCTTCCTTCTTCCTGGAGTAAAGCCCAGCACAAAATCTGCAGTGACACAGAGGGATGGGCTTCTCATCTCCCCCGGCACTCGTCTGGGGGAGCGCTACCTGCACTCGTCTGGGGGAGCGCTACCTGCACTCGTCTGGGGGAGCGCTACCTGCACTCGTCTCCAGCACTAGTCAGATAAGAAAGACTGAGTCAGTAATTGATTTTTCTGGATTTTTAAGAAAATTCAGAAGTTGGAGGTATTAATGAAGAAACCAAAATTCATGGAGTTGAAAAATAGTATATTTGGTAAACGCTGAAAGCAATATGATTTTATTCACAATTATTGTAAGCCATTAGAAGAAACTAGCAAACTTTCTTCCTTGACTGTTCTCTTTTGTTAAGACATGTCTAAGGTAAACGTTTTTGTTTCAACATTGGGAAGCTGATCCTCTTTAAGCTGAAACTTCATTGACTATCAGCTACGTTGAGTAATCATAATTTGAACTTTAATTATTGAACATGCGATCTGTCTCAAAGGTAAAATTATTGAGATAGATAACGTCTATTTGGGAGTCAGCCCTAAACAATAGTAGAAAACAATCTTGCAAATTTATTTGACCATAAACTTTATGTGAGCTACTACAGTGATGTGATTATTAGAAATATGCCATGAAGATAAGCTGTAGGAAGAATAGAGGCACTTTTGTGACAGAGACCTAGAGAACATACCAGCTCTGTGTAAGCAGAATAAGGCTTCCCCCACCAAAGACCGCCACACCGTAATTCCTAGATTTGTCTCTGGCACAGATGTTCTTGGTGACGTTACAGGAAGGAATTTTAGGATGAGCAATCATGGCAAGTTTACTGAGGGAAAGCAGACAGGCTTAGCAAAGGCTTGTGCAGGCTGTCAGGAAAGGCAGGCTTCCAAAGAGCAGCTACCCCAAACTCCCCCGGTTGCTGTTTTTATTAGCTGAGGTCAAAGAGGGCTGGGCAATGGTGTTCCTCTGTTCTCACTCATAGTTTCCCTCATTTTCTCCTTAAGGTGGTGAGGTGGGGGGTTGGGGGGGCGTCAAAACCACCATGTTCATCTATTATAATTGTGGTATAATTTGTACCTGTGCAACGCTGGGAAATTAATGGTTCATTTCTTCTCAGGTCTGTTTGTTCACCGGCTGTTTGCTGGAGCCGGCTGGCTTTTCTGTTCCCGCCCCCCTTACTCAGACCTAACTGACTACTCTAACGAAAGCAGTAAATATGTTACCTTTGTGACAAAACAGACTTTGCAGATGTGAATAAGATTAAAGGATTCCGTGTAGGGAGATGATCCTAGATTATCTGTGTCGGCCCAAGCTAATCATGAGCCCCTAAAAGCTGAGAACCTCTTTAGCCTGTAGTCAGAGAGACCTGAAAACGCAGGGAGGGTTAGAGAGACGTAATGTCGCTGGCTTGGAAGATGTAGGAAGGACCACGAGTCGGGGAATGTGCAGAGCCCCTAGGATCTGGAGAAAGCAAGAATATATATTTCCCTCCCCTATAGTCTATAAATGAGGAACACGGCCTTGATTTTAGTTCAATGAGAAACATGTTGGAATTGTGACCTACATAACTATAAAATAATAACTGCGTGGTATTTTAAAACACTTGCTGTGTGGTAATTTGTTATAGTAGCAATAGGAGACTAAATATCATTCGTGTTCCATTTTCACAAATCAGTATCATTAGAGCTATAATTCTGTCAATTTTTATGACTATTTTTCCTTTTTTCTCTTCAAATATCTAACCTTACTAGAGTAGTTTTATCATGATATGCAAAACAAGTTTGTAGCTTACCCAGGTTTCCAATTTCCTTAAAGTTAAGATTTTTTATCTACAGAGTTTTGAAATTTCAAGACTTTACCATTGAAGATAATCTAATCATTCAATTCTATGTCTATAGGAAATTCACACAAATATATATCTACATAATGTTACATTCATAACATATTTAAAATTCCACAAGAAACAAATTACCCTCAGATAAGGCAAATAATCTAGTCACATGTAGCTGAAGATCTCATTAGTATAAGCCAAATTCCTTTCAAAAGGTAGGTATGCATGGATTATAGAAATAGATATTCACTTCGCAATATTTGATACAGGAAGACATTTATTTAATCTTTAGATTGCAACATGCTATTGGAATTAGGCTATGATAAAATTTTAGGACTAGCTATTTTAATCACTCAACTGCATAGTCACCTAACAGCCACATGGGTCGAAGAAAATAACCCTCTTTTGAGGGAGAGAAGAGCTTTGAAACTCATTTCATCCTCTGCTGCACAAAGCCTTTCTCATGCAGGTTACTCAGTACTAGAATGTCTTCATCTCCATGAACATAAAAGAGGTGAGGCCTTTTCTCATTTTTGAAAGGTTACTATTAGAGCCTAGTTAGAAGTGAGAGATAGAAAACTTAATGAAACTGAGGATTTAATGAAATCACCCTCTAGCCAATCCTATCATCCATGCAAAGCATTATATTTCACACACACACACACACACACACACACGATCTGATAATTAAGTTAGCAAACTTGCCACCATGTACTTAGGTTGGCAGCACTGTACAAACAACTCGGTAAAAGAGTTCATAGCCTTGGTCTATCAGCATCTCACAGCTGTTTTTGTGTCAATCTGTGGAGGTGTCTTGCTGAGCTGTGTTCATTACTGCTGTTGTATGTTTTTGTGTAACATCGTGAGAATGTCAGAGCTTGAATTAGAACAGTGAACAAACATTAAATTTCTTGTTAGACTTGGCAAGAGTGGAAACAAAATCAGAGACGTGTTAGTCCAAGGTTATGGGGATGATGCCATGAGGAAAAAGGCAGTGTACAAAGGGATCAACATTTTTCTGAGGGGAGAGAAAGTATCCCTATGAAGAGAGAGCAGGGTGTCCAGTGATGAGCAGAACTGAAGGAAATATTGCAAAAAATTCATCACACTGTGCATTAAAATTGTTGTCTGGCTGTGAGAAGCATAGTAGACCAAGTTAATACTGAAAAAATCTTAACCAAAAATCTTGGCATGAGACAAGTGTATGCAAAAATGGGCTCTTGCATCCTGACTACACACCAGCTCACCTGGGACTGTGTAAGGAAGTTTATAGCCATTAAACAAATAACTGCACTGGAACCCCCTCCCTGCCCCCCTGATCTGGCCTCCAGTGACTTTTTCTTTAGCTGAATAGAAAGGAAATATTGACAGATATTTTGATGACTCTAGGACATCAGGGTAATATGATGACAGTTCCAAAAGCTGTTACAGAATAAGTGTTCCAAAATTGCTTTGAAGGGTAAACTCAGCACTGGCATCATGGTAACTATGGTGATATTCAGCAAGGAGGTATATGGCACTTTTCCTGGGGTAAGTGAACTTAACTGTCAGACTCTTCCTACACACACACACACACAGTTATATATGTATTTTCACACCAAAAACACAGCATCTTTGTTATTTTCAGATTTATATTTTTAGTATTAGCAGGGCAGTTTACCTGTTCAATAACTTTTATAACAAACAGTAAGCTTATAATGAAGCACAGCGAAATGGACCTCATTAAGAAAACTGGTCCTTAACAATTCTAAGATTAAAAATGCCTAGCCACTGTGGGCATTGTTCAGAGACTCGTGACGAAAATCCAAAGACCTTTGTAAGGTTTTCACCGTGACAGAAGATTTAACTGTTTCTTAGAATAAAGCACTAAACCAGCACTCTTTAGCTTCACAACTGCTACAGTGTTACTAAGAAAATATTTTTAAGACTAAGAGAATATTCTTCTGGTGGAAATAAAGCCAACAATTGAAGAATATAAATGTGTAAAAGAAGAATCTTAAAAACACTAGAAGAAGACAAAGGAAATTCTGCAGAGACTAGAACAGTCTTGGAGTTGGTTTTTTTTTTTTTTTTCCCTAAGATATATACAAACTTTTCTCCAATACTTTTTAGTAATACTACTCGGGAGGTGTAAATTTTGTTGTTACTATTACTATCTTTGTTTAAAGAATATATTTTTAAAAGTATTAAGTAGTTCCAATAATCTTCCACTTGAGTTTTTCAAGTATTCTTATCATGCTATGTATGGTGAATCCTTTGAATCTAGAAACTCAGGATATTCTTCAACTCAGGAAAACTCTTTATAGTGTCTCCTCTAGCCGTCTCTCTCTCTCATCTCTATCACTTTTCTCTTTCTCTTCTTTCGCTTTTTTCTCTTCCCTTTCCCTTTTAGCCTCCCCCCTTTCAAGCTTATCATTCATATTATATTTCCTGGCTCTGTCTTTATGTTTCCCATTTCTTTACTTTCTTGTTGTGTTCCAGGTTTGGTTCTGGAGCAGAACTGAAACAGGGATTCTGGTGGAGGCAGTAACTGAGGGAGTGTTTTCAAGTGAAATCTGTAAGGGAGTGAGCGGAGCTGAGTAAGGCAGAGAGGAAGCTGGGCAGAGATGAAGGTTAACACTGACATCTGGCCTGGGCCTGACACCACATGGAGCTCTAATGGGAGAGCGAGGCAGTAAGAATTAACTGGACTGACTTGGACAAACCAAGCCCTATGTGATCACACTGTTTATAGAACATGTCTTATTGGAAAACAGCTTAATATCAGGAGCCCTAAATGAGATAGGAGACCAATTATCTCCATCAATAACTGGAAATGTACTGATGAAGTTTTCTTAAACTCATCCCAGTCATCTCACAAGACCTGATGGGGTGAGGAACCTGTGGCCTCAAGGGCACATGTGGCACCTCAACTGAATCCAAACTACACAGAATAGATCCCTTTATTAATAGCTCCCCCACCCCTTTTACGTGTTTGGTAAATGTGGAGAACTTGTTGTAAGGACATATTCATTTGTGGCTAAGTTGGATTTGAATGAAAAGTAACTGGTATATTTCATTCTAGTTCCACTAGTTCCTCTGGATGGGATATTGAAGTAGGGGCTCCGAAGCTCTCAGTGAGCTAACAGCATTCACATGACAAGCTGGACTGAGTACTTTTAAAACTCTTTAAAGTGCTTATGTATTCCTTCATTGATGATATCAAAATCCAGAATGCATGAGATGTATCTAATCGAAACCAGGAGCCATAATGGAAGAACTGAAAGTGCACTGTGGCCCCAGAGTTTATGCACTGTGGCCTGTATGTAAATTGGAACAATACATGCACATATACAAAAACTACAACAATACAAAGATTCGCATAGCCTCTGTGCAAGGATGACAAACACAAATTAGTGATGTGTTCCATATTTTTTAGGCTTAATCCCAGGGATGCAAGGCTGGTTTAACATACACAAATCCATAAGTGTAATCCACCATATCAATAGAGGTAAAAACACCATATGATCCTTTCAATAGATGCAGAGAAAGCATTTGACAAAATTCAGCATCTTTTTCTAACAAGAACACTTAAGAATATAGGCATAGGTGGCACATTTCTTAAACTGAGTGAAGTCACCTACAACAATCCCACAGCTAATGCCATACTGAGAATGAAGTAAAACTAAAAGATTTTCCACTTAGGACTGAACCAGACAAGGATGTCCTCTACTGCCACTACCATTCAACATAGTTCTAGAAGTTCTAGCCAATGCAATCAGGCAAGAGAATATAAAGGGCATCCAAATGGAGGTCAGAGGAGGTCTAACTCTCACTCTTTGCTGATGACATGATATTATACTTAGAGACTCTCAGAGACTAAACTTCACAAGACTCTTTGAAGTGATCAAGAAATATGGTAACATCTCAGAGTATAAAATCAATATCCACAAATCAGTAGCCTCTGTGTATGCCAATAACAGTTAAGTTGAAGAGCAAAGCAAAGACACAATGCCCTTCACAGTAGCTTCAAAGAAGAAATACCTAAGAATATATGTAACAAAAGAGGGGAAGGAGCTCTACAAAGAGAATTATGAAACCCTAAGAAAAGAAATACCAGAAAACATTAACAAATGGAAGAACATATCATACTCCTGGCTGGGAAGAATCAACATGTTAAATATGTATAATAAACCTTTGAATGTTCTACATTTTTGTTACTATGCTGAAAAATAATCTTTGGATAACAATATATGCATAGAAATTCACCAGCTGAGTTTGCATATTCAGTGAGCCCAGAAGGAATAATGTCTGTGTTAATTTCCTATTGCTGTCTGGGTGCCGTGGCTCACACCTATAATTCTAGCCCTCTGGTAGGAGAAGGGAGGTGGACTGCTTGAGCTCAGGAGTTTCACACCAGCCTGAGCAAGAGTAAGTCCTCAGTTCTACTAAAAATAGAAAACCTAGCCTGGCACTGTGGCAGGTGCCTATAGTCCCAGCTACTCAGGAGGCTGAGGCAAGAGGATGGCTTGAACCCAAGAGTTTAAGGTTGCTGTGAGATACGATGATGCCATGGCAATCTACCCAGGGCAACAGAGTGGGACTTGGTCTCAAAAAAAGAAAAAAAATTCTCAGTGCTGTTATAAGAAGTTATTACCAACTCAGTAGCTTAAAACAACACAAATTTATTATCTTATAGCTCTGGATGTCAGAAGCCCCAGTGGGTCTAAAATCAAGGTATCCGCAGGGCTGCATTCTTTATAGAAGCTCGAGAGGAGAACATATTTCCTTGCTTTTTCCAGCTTCTAAAAGTTATCCACAGTTCGTGTTTCATGGCCCCACATTACGCTGACCTTTGCTTCTGTCATCACATCTCCATTCATTGTATGCTCCTGTATCCTTCTCAGGACTCTAGTAGTTCACTCACCCAGATTAATCCAGGATAATCTTGCTATCTCCAGATGCCTAACTCAATCACATCTGCAAAGTCTCTCTTACCATGAAAGGTGAGCTATTTACATCGTACAGAGATTATGATGTGGATATATTTGAGAGCCATTATTCAGCCCACCTCACTACCATATCAAAACACAGTTGATATTTTAGCTTACATCCCTTATCATTTGCTATTTTCTTCTAAAACAGAAAATGACTAAAAATAGGGGAAAGGGATGGACAAAACCCCTTCAATTCCATGTTCTACTTAATTGGGTTCCAGGATATTTCTCTTATCTACCTGTGACAAAGGGAAAGCCACATTTATAACTAGATATGACTGCAAGAGACCACAGGTAAGAAATATAACTGTTCTTCAGATTCAAATCTTCCAAGACAAAACTTCTCAATGATGTTAAATTATCAGAGACTTGACTTTCCTATCTAAAACTAGAATAGCCTCAGATATTTATCACTCATATCCCTAGATCATAACAATATCTATAAAAAGAAGAAAATGACTGAATATTAGAAATAAACCATCAACCAGTACTACAAAAATTGTTCTTCTGAGAAATACAAAATACTTCTCATACATTAGCCTCAAATAGCTTCGTATGATTGAAATGCATTCTCTCTGAATTGCCACAGGCCTGGGGCATGAACTATTCTTCCAATATTATTCAAATATTGAGTGGTAGGGCTCAAAACATATTTTAAATCTTTTGAACCACTCTGTGTGCCTTTTTAGTGAGGGGGTTGGGAATAAGAGGGTGAGTTAGGGTGAGGGAAGAGGTGGATAGAGTGAGTGTCTTAGGGGTGGGAGAGCTGGGCAGCAATTGGCGAGGCATGTCTCCTACAGTCTCTGAACTTCCAAGATAATAAACCAGACAGACCGGACGGAGCCAATCCAAGCAAATCTCTAGCTGCTGATTGAGGGAACAAATAATTTCAGTGATGGAGCAAAGGAAACAGCTGCTTAATTTTGGCAAATATTATTTATTCCTCTTGCAAGAGCATTAGATAATGAAAGTACATATGGATAAACTATTCTTAAGCTCGGAAAGGGAAAGCAACACATATTACACCCAAATCTAACTGAATCGCTGCAGTTTTTTCATATCCTTAGGAAACACATTTCACCTAAACACATGTTAATAGCTGGGCTTTTGAGGTCTTTTCATTGAGATGATCCTTTCTCAAAAGCATCATCAGTGGAAATCTAAGACATCCACAAACTATCTTCTCTGGAGTTTATCATATTAACAAAAACTCAAAAAACAGAAGTTATTTGGCCTTTTCTTTCGATTATTGTATTCCTATGTGCTCTATAAATCCAAATACTTCATCATTCTCCCTACTTGCCCCATATTTTCCAGCCCCTCTGCCTTTGCACATGCCATTCCCAGGACCTGTAAACCCATTCTCAGTCATCTCCTCCTCCCACGCTAGTCTTCAGCTGCCCGGTTACTAAGACCCAGTTCAGAGATTATCTCCAGGTTTATGCTGTTTTAGATTAGAATAACACAGTGGTTAACAAGGGGACTCTGAAGTCAGACAGAATTAAGATTTCTGATAAACCTTGAATAGGAAAGCCATTAGGTAACTTCTGGTTATGGATAAATTAACCTTTCTCTATTGCAGTTTCTTCCTCTATTAAGTGGATATTAAAGTTTTAACCTACCCCAATGTTATGGTAAGTATTAAATGAGTTATTACTTAACACAAGCAAAGCACTAGAACACTGGATGAACACATACCAAGCTTTCAATTTTGGTTCAGTTGTCATGATCTCAAAAAGCATCAATCACTTCCTCTTTTGACTTCCATCTCACCTTACTTTGCTTTACCAGTCTTTACCAATTTCCATGTTGAATTAGTTATTAACATATCAATCCTATCTCTATGCTAAATTGTATCTTCTCTGAGGATAGGATTAAAGTCTTCCTCATTTTTTATCCTCTCTCCTTTATAGTCCTTTATATTATAATAAAAGAGCAAGCATTCATTAAAATTACACAATATATGCCAGGAGTTAAGTGAGCTATTTATATGCATGTCATATAATCTTATGTGTCAAGTAATATTAGTCATCCCATTTTGAAGATAAAAAAACAGGCCTAGAGAGATCAAACTTTTCTAAGGTTACATGAATAATAAATAGTTTCCTGAGTCTAAATTTCAAACTCTTACAACTACTATGTTACCTGTCTCAGAGTTGCCAGACAGTAAATGTGTTCAATGATGCAATGAATAGCCACACTATTTACCTTAAAGATTAATGTAGCCCCTGCTATTTAGTAGGCACATAATAACCACTACCTTTCTTGGAGAGACATATTGATAATTTTTACTGTGAACAATAAAGTTTCAAGGGTTGAATAATTGAGTCATCAGGAAGGCTGAAGTGCGTTAGTGCATGTTATTGCTGTACAGAGCCTTGCTATTGAGACTGCTCCATACACCAGGAGCAGCAGCACTGTCTGGAGGCCGCTGGAAATGCAGAATTATTGGGGCCCAACCCTAGGTATCTTAAATCGCACTATATATTAGTAAGATTATCAGTTTCAGGGTCATTTTTATAAAGATTGTTAACTAGCAATTCTCCAATTCCTAAGAATAGAATGATTTCACTTGACCCAGTCAAGTGAAATTGATTGGATTTAGGAAGATTTCTTTGGAGTTTTTTTTTGTTTTTTTGCTTTTTTTTTTTTCTTTTGAGACAGAATCTCACCCTCTTGCCCAGGCTAGAGAACTATGGCATCAGCCTATCTCATAGCAACCTCAAACTCCTGGGCTCAGGAAATCTTTCTCCCTCAGCCTCCCAAGTAGCTGGGACTATAGGCACTGGCCACAACATCCAGCTAATTTTTCTATTAGCTTTTTCTCAAGCTGGTCACAACCTCCTGAACTCAAGCAATCCTCCTGCTTCAGCCTTCCACAGTGCTAACATTGCAGGTGCGAGCCAAGGTGGGAGATTTCCGTTTTAAAAATAAATGTTAAAACAACAGAGTAAAATATGGAAGGAATGTATTAGTGTTTTTTGAGAAGTTATTTTGAAATGATGGATTGTCATTTAACTAATAAACCTTGACTAGGAAAAGAGTTCTATTCCCTGAGTATGTATAAAGAAGACTATGTTCTACAATGAAAGCTTTCTGAAAGTGGAGTCCTTAGAGTTATGGTAATAGTCTAAATGTGTAGAAGAGTGCCGGGCACACGGTAGGACACACTAGGCATATGCTGAATAAATAAATGAATGTTCTCAAGAATCTTGGAGGAATTGGAACAAACCACTTCTTAGAGCAATTGGCATATATTCTGCAAAGAGTGGAAATGGAAACAGGAGCAACTTATAAGATTCTATTGGTTCAAATTTGAAAGATGTGATGTGTCATTTGTATCCAAATGAGGAGATTTTCTGCCATTAAGAGAACACAAAGATGTGAAGGGAATATGATATTAATATGAATACTTTAGTATCTCTTATATAAGGGACAGCCATTACATAAGAGGAAGAAATATTTCCATAATGGTCTGGTACCAGCTCCATTTTCTTGTTTTAGAAAACTCTTGGGCATAATAAGTTCTGAACTTTGTCCCTTAAATGTTATCCTAAGAGTTTTTTTTAGGACAAGAAGATCAATTAGACACTATGTCTGGGATGTCTGGGCACCAAGGAGCACATTTCCCTACAAGCCCAATAATAAAGCCAGATCTTGAGTTCAGTTTGTATAAAGAGAACAGATGTTTTCACTCCAACATCTACTCATAATGATGAATTCTTGCACTGTGTTATATCATCTTTCTGGGCTAAGCCTCAAGTCTGCAGATAGAATCCTGACAATATTATGAATAAAAATATGAAATACATGTCCAGAAGTCAAATCACGGTTAAAAGAGCAATTATACACATGAAAGTCTTTGTCTCATTAATTATATCCAAGATAACGAAATTTCTTATTTTTAATATTGATATCTGATTTATTTACTAATGCCATTTTTTAAATTTAAAGTTGTTGCTAAGGCTTAACTACCTCACATTCACCATTAATACTGTGGGAGTAACCTAGAGTGTTAAGCCACATTTTTTTACTCTTGAAAATAGAGGTTTTTAAATGCTTTTAGCTAAATAATTGAAATAAAAGGACAATTTATATTATTATCCCACAAAGCCAGCTATGTAAATGACATTCAGGACAAGAGCAAAATATTTTTATTTGGATTTTTAACACAACTTTATTTTTTCTAAGGAAAATAATTTTAGGATTTTTTCATAAAACCACCATAATGACAAAAAGTAAAATGTGCAAAGGGAATAAGTTATTTTATAAAAATTGAATGCTAGCCAAAGCACTTGACTTAAACAAGGTCATTGTTCTTCAGACTTTCTTGGCATTTTCCTGGCTGCACCTGCCTCTGAAAACTATCTGCTTACCTTTCAAATAACTCTCATGGGTAAACTTATGACAGTATTCCTGTGACATGGGAAAACTGAAAAAATCTGCAGAAGAATGAAGTAGTATTTCAATCTACTAAACAAAGTAATTCCAAAGGGTTGATGGATGAGAGGTCAAAATGTCAAGTGCTCCAAAAATTAAATATGTCGCTCATAAATCATTTAACCTGGCAAGAACAAAAATCATATTACTTATTCTAATAACCACCAGAAAGCAAGGATGCATTTCAGCCTCAGTGACAATACTTTTTTCTTCTATAATTTCTAACAATGGTGTGTTTGGAGCACAGGTACGATGAAGATTACAAATGTTTAGCTAATGGGTAAAAATCTATGACATTGACAAAGAATAATCTAAAACAAGCAGCCCATGCAGAGAGAAAAAACCAAAATGAATAAAAAACAGAAGGGCCTCTTTCAACTGAGAGATCCCTGAAACACCTATAAAAGTGTAAGAGCACTGAGATAGCAGTGAACTTGGGCTAAATTAGACAAAAGAATTGCAAGTGCATGACAGGTGGTACGAATTCATTATTTTTAAATGACACAAGCAAACATGGGAGAATTCCCGGTTAGTGAAAGAGAAAAACTCGAGTGTCTAATGAGTAGTGAATACAACATACAAGGGAAGGTACACTGACTAGATGTCCTTTAGACTTGAATCTGTGATTACACATCACAATGCTGATTCAATGTCATTGGAAAGAGCTCGGAATGAAATTAATAAATATGGAAGGGATAATAAAGAGTATCTGTCCTATCAGTCTTTATTTAGGTGATGATCATTAGCAGATGAAAGAGATAAGAGACTGATGGGGACATACATTTACAACACAAAAGTTCCAGTTGTCACTTGATAAATTAGAGCATCACTAAAGGTGGGACAAGGTGATGGGCAATAGGTCAAATGTCCAAAGGAAATGAGAAGAAGGAGAGAGGAGAACTGCTCTAGAATAAAAGATCCTGAGAACAAGATGTGACACACAGACCTTGTTTAGACCTTAATTCCAATATGCCTACTGTTCAAAAGCAATTCTTACAAAAAGTGAGAAAATTTAATTTTACCTTAGGTATTAGATTATATGAAAGCATGAATAGTATATTACGAGGTGCAATGATATCATGTGGCTATATAAGAAAATATACATAGATGAGAGATGCATATAGACATACACAGGCAAAAGATATGCTAGGAAGGGATTTTAGTAGGAAAAAAAAGCAAAATAAAATCGATAGTTGAATCTGGGTAATGGGTATATGGGAACAGTTAAGTATACTATATTTTTTACTTTTAGGTTTCTTTTTATTAAAATGTTAAATGTATGATGCTTACCAGTTAATTTGGTCAACTGCTTGACAGTAGTGAGGAATGTTGGTTCATTACCAAAGCCAATTTTATACACCTGCAGACATTCCTAATATGACAAGCCTATTACTCCTAATAAGACAAACTCAATCTCTAGGCTTAACTTTCCAAAACTCCAACTATTGAGATCAAACTCATCACCTGAAAACATAATTAGGACAAATTCCATTTCTGACAATGATGTGTAATGGGCTGTTACCAGAATCAAACTTTCTACCAAAACCAACAAGTATCTCTTGTTGGTTATAGAACCATACTTCTAAGTAAAGTGTTGATTATAGAACCATTCTTCTAAGTAAAGTGTCACAAGAATGGAAAAACAAACACCACACGAACTCACTATTAAATGGGAACTAATTGACACGTATGTGCACATATGGAAACATATTAATATCATGAAAATCAAGCAAGTAAAAGGGGAGGGAGGGGATGGGTAAATTTACCTCCAACTGGTAGAATACACACTATCTGCATGTATTCTTTAATTCAACTGTACAACGGCAATTTTAACTCAAACTGTACAAATACAGTTTATGCAACCAAACCATTTGTTCCCCTGTAATAGTCTAAAAAAAAAAAAAAAAGAAAATTTGCATATAAAAAAATTCTCCATATAATATAAGAACTATCTAAGCATGTCAGTGAGTTACTATGAGAGTAACATATTCTCAGGTCTTTTTACTCTTTTTTTTTTTCTTTTTTTTTGGCCGGGGCTGGTTTGAACCCACCACCTCCGATATGTGGGGTCAGTGCCCTACTCCTTTCAGCCACAGGCACTGCCCCTTTTACTTTTTAAATAGCAGGAATCTAGGACTGTATGCCAGAAGTACAGACTGCCATCACCTAGAGAGTACTTGCCTTTGAACGAGTATAACAGTATATTCTCTTGCACAAAAGTTGAATACAATGGACTTTATCTTCTGTACTTTTTGTGAAACAAAAAGATTTCATACAATAACAACAGTAATCTAAGGACAAGTACATCTATAGCAGACTTCATTTATTTTTATTAAGTCATTCATACATAGAAATTTTGAAATTTTTCCCCTTTCCTTGTGGAAAGAATAGTTTTCCGAAAGCTCATAGGACTGGAGATTTCAAAACAAAGTTTAAGTTCTTACTGTCCCAATGACACAGGTGTGGTCTTCCCTGCTGCCTCCCTAATACTTGCCATTGGCCAAGGTGATCATTTATCTTGCTTAACTCAGAATGGATGTTAGCTTCACGAGTAACTGGATCATTTGTTTCCTGAATCATCATCTTACAAGCCAATACTCTTTTGCAAGAACCCACGGGTTCACTATGATATCCTGGCCATGGCCTTCAACTTCTCATCAATCTCTATGTACTTTAGCATTTCATGAACAGAGTTATGAAGCATAGCTGGGTTATTATGTTTTCCATGGTTATCATGGAAATTGTCCATACCATCCCTCTGATCAATGCTTGCAAAATCTCCTCATCTTCAGGCAAGGCCTGTGGCTCAGTGGCCCCATATACTGAAGGTGGTGGGTTCAAATCTGGCCCCGGCCAAACTGAAACAAAAAATAGTTAGGCATTGTGGCAGGTGCCTATAGTCCCAGCTACTTGGGAGACTGAGGTAAGAGAATCGCTTAAGCCCAGGAGTTGGAGTTTGCTACGAACTGTGACACTACAGCACTCTACTGAGGGTGACAACGTAAGACTCTGTCTCAAAATAATAATAATAATAATAATAATCTCCCCATCTTTTATCATGTGTAGATCGTCTGGACTTTAAGAGGCAGGAGAACATAGCTGCAAATGACTTGCCATGTCTTCTAATGATGGTGTTTAAGAGTCCTGGAAATTCTATCATTACGTTAGGACTTACAAAGAAAATTGACTCTTTATACCTGAGTACAAAGTTTAAGGAAATTATCACCAATAATATTTGAAGACCACATTGAAATGATTCTCACTGATTCGAGAATTAAAATTCAGTTAAGAATTTTATTCAGGATAATTCTAATCCATTAGTGTTCCTGGGAATTGGGAAGAGCAAAGAAAAATTCTCTTTAGAGAAGACCTTTTCTCCTAAGGCTTTAAAGAATGCTCAGAAATAATCTTCTAAGGAAAAGAAGTCTTATATCAGACATAACTAAACACTGAAGAGAACTGTCAGAAAGAACAGTAATTAACAGAATCAGACTCAGATATGACCCAAATATTGAAAGTAGAAAATAACTATGATTAATATTGTAAAGGCTCTAGAGAGAAATATATGCAACATATGTGAATTTATGGAGAATTTTATCAGAGACTTAGAAAATATAAAAACAGTCAAATGGACATGCTAGAAATAAAACACATACTAACAGAGATAAAGAATTACTTCACTAGGTCCATTAGTAGAATACACACATCTGAGGAAAGAGTGAGCGAACTTTTTTTAAATCATTATAAATTAATTCATTATAAACTGAAACACAAAGAAAAAAAATTAGGGAAAAATTTAAAAAAATAATATCAAAGATTGTGAAGAAGTATTAAATGGTCTAATAGACATGTAATTGGAAATTCAGAGGGAGAAGTACAGAAGAAACATTTGAAATGAAGAGAGTTGATAGTTTTATATTTAAAAGCTATCAATAAATCCACAAGCTTAAAAAATCCCTCTTAAAAATTCATATTCAAGCTGCTGAAATCTAGACATAAAAAGAAAATCTTGTAAGCAAAGAAAAAAAGACCCAGTACTTCTAGAGGGAAAATTAAACAGGAATCCATTGCCAAAAGAAATGTTAAAGGAAGTTCAAGAAAAATGAACACAATACCTTGCATGTACACAAAAAAAGATTTTTTTAATAGTTAAAATGAAAGTAAATATATCTTATGTTCAATTGCTCTAAAAGGTAATTGACTGCCTGGAGTGGTGAGTTTCAACCAATGTGCTTTGGCACATTGGTGTGCCATGAAATTTTTAAAAGATCATTAATTATTTTTGAAAGAATTTCAAAGCATAGTAAGTGTATTCTTTTCTTATCTTTTTTTTGATCAGCATAACTTAAGTGTGTTGTGAAAATTAAACTATAGTTTCAAGTGTACCATGAGATAAAAAAGGTTGAAAAACACTGGTGTAGCATAAAAATAGTAGCAGTGTTTGAGAGTTGATAAATGTGAGAAAGTATATGTAGTCTTAGGATAACAAAAAGATGGGAGAAGAATTTGAAATATGTTGCAAAATTTTTTATATGACATGCCATGTATAATACCATTACTTGAAGGTAGGCTGTGACTAAAGATGTACAAGCTCAGAAAATTAAATTCATGCACTCGTCTTAGAAAAAGTGCTACATACCTCATTGCTGGATATCACTATGGTCACTTTTTCTAGAATGAGTTCTCAAACTTAATCCTCATATTTCGCACAAAGACAGCTCCAATGGTCATTCCAGGAGAAGAGCTCCAAAATTGCTTTGAAGGGTAGACTAGGCACTGGTATCGATGCGTAGTTTCCCAAGAGGAGTACTTCAAAAGTAACTATAATAGTATTCAGCAATGAGGTAGTTAGCAGATATTCTAGGATAAATTTGCAAACTTAATTTTCCAAACTTACATTGTAAGCCCTGGGAACTGCTCTAAAAATGACTGCAAACTAATACAACCTTTTTGGAAAGAAATTTGGAGAATCCTCAAAAACCTAAAAACAGACCTTGCATTTGATCCCACAACCCCATTACTATCTAACCTAGAAGAAAAAAAATCATATTACCACAAGGACATTTGCACTCAAATGTTTATAGCAGTTCAATTCCCATAACCACAGAGATATGGAAACAAGCCAAGTGCCCATCAACCCCGGAATGAATAAATTGTGGTATATGTATACCATGGACTACTATTCAGCTGTAAAGAGAGATGGAGACTTCACATCTTTTGTATTTACCTGGAAGGATTTGAAGAACATCTTCCTAAGTATCCCAAGAATAGAAAAGCAAGCATCCAATACACTCAATATTAATATGAAACTAGTAGATGAACAACTACATGCCCACACAAGAGAAAAGCACATTTAAATTCAAGAAGGGGTGGTGGTAAGCTTTCACGTCTTGGGTTCAATGTAAGACCATATGGCACACCTCCTGGATGAAGAGCTCAACTGCAATTTGGACTTTTCCTCACACAGGTTAACAATGTAACCTAATCATTAATGTACACAGTTACCATTCAATAAAAAAAAGAAACAATGTAACCTAATTATATGCATCCTCATATTAATCTGAAATTAAATAAAAGTGGTAAAACAATATAAATAATAAGCTAATAGTGGAGATAAAGTAGAGGCAAAATGTCTCCAGTAATAAAATTGAGGGAGAAAAAAGAAGAAAAAGTAGAATTACCTAAAATATGGTGGCTTTTATACATATAAATAGATTAAAAGTAAATGGTGGAAGTACATCCATTACAAGACACATTGTCAGACTGGATTTAAAAATGACTCAGCTATCTGTATGTTCTCTATGAGAAACACCTTTCAAATGTATTTATGTCTATATAGTGAAAGGAAGACAGTGGAAAATAATGCATTGATTAACCATTAATCAAAAGATGCCTGAACTGAAAATTCTTATGTCAAAGAAAGTAAACTTCAGAAACAGGAATGTTACTAGAGGTAAAGAAGAACATTACATAGTTATGAAAGGTTCAATAACCAAGGAGTCACAGGAATCCCAAAACTATACATTTTAACAACAGAGTTTCAAGATACGTGGAACAAAAACTAATAGAACTGAAAAGAGAAATAGGAAACCCATAATTATAGTTAGAGTACAACACTCCTCTTTGAGTAATTAACAAAACAAGAATAAGTCACGGGATATAAACCTGCAAAATACTATCAACCAATTTGGCCAAACAACATTTATAAAACAATCCACCAAACAATGGCATAATACATATCCTCAAGTGCAGGTATCTCTGGGGAATGGTCAAAGCTTTATCTTTATTACTTCTGGGAAATCCCCAGGGTTCTCTGTCTTCAGAGATCCTATTTCAAGTTTCTAAGAAATGCTTTTGGCACACAAATGCCCTTTGCCTAGAAAGCTTGAACTATATAGAAACGTATAACAGACAAGAATTTTTTCTCCACAACAAAAACCTGTAAGATATTTCAAAGAGTTGAAGTCATAGAATTTGTGCTCTAAGATCATGATGAAATTAAATTAGAGACCATTATCAAGCAATTAAGTCAAAGATAAAAAAGGAAGCAACAAGTGAAATTAGGAAACATTTGCAATTAAAATAAAATGAAAATACAAAGTATCAAAAAAATGTAGAGTACAGCTAATTTATAGGATTAAGTACTTATATTTAGAAACAAAAAAATGTTTCAAACAAATTAAATTTTGACCTTAAGAATATAAAAAAGGGGGCAGCACCTATGGCTCAGAGGAATAGGATGCCAGCCCCATGTGCCAGAGGTGGCGGGTTCAAACCCAACCCTGGCCAAAAACTGCAAAAAGAAAAAAAAGAAAGAAAATGAGATGATGAGATACAGGCTAGAAAAGAAATATTTGCAATGAAAATATCTGCATACAAATTATACTTCAGTAACAATATTTAAAAACTTTGGGCAGTACCTGTGGCTAAGTGGGTAGGGCACCAGCCCCATATACTGAGGGTGGTGGGTTTGAACCTGGCCTCTGCCAGCTAAAATAGCAATGAGAATTACAACAAAAAATAGCCAGTTGTTGTGGCCGGCACCTGTAGTTCCAGCTACTCAGGAGTCTGAGGAAAGATAATCACTTAAGCCCAAGAGTTGGAGGTTGCTGTAAGCTGTGATGCTACAGCACTCTACCAAGAACAACAAAGTGAGACATTGTCTCAAAAAAAAAAAAAAAGAAAGAAAGAAAAAAAAATTTAAAAACTTCAGCAAACATTGACAATATAAAATAATCACACTACAGATGTCTTCTAGATTAAAAATAAGACAAAACTGCATAGCAATTTTAAGTTATTAGGCAAAGAGACCAATAAAAACATCAACATTTTCTGAGGTCTTTTTTTAATAAAAAAAATAAAATTGTATTTACTTAGAAAAATTCAGAATGTCAACAAAATAGCTGCAACTATTTTTTTTTTTTTTTGCGATAACAGAGTGGCATTCAGTTAACAGAACCACAATTATTTTGTATAAGCTGTATCAGAGACAATTGAAGATGAAAAAACTACCATCCCCATATATAACTAATTGGTGCTGTGTACCAACAAGAACCTGCTTTAAATTTCCATGCCAATTTACAACCCCCATACTGTACCAAGCAAGGTTAGTGGCTATTGAAAATACCACCAGGACAAGGCTATCTAAAGACACATTTGGTAGTGTGTTAACTATACAAAAAAAAGACACTGTACAGTTTATAAACAAATCTTACACAGCCTTACATTTCATTTTTTTTCTTTAAAAGGAGTGAGTTGTTCACGGTGGGGGGGGGTTAAGGTTTTATAGACAAGAAAAAAAATTGCATCATTGTCTGGATAGGAATTGGAAAAATGTACTTTAGATTTTGATATGGTTTAAATCAGGCATCCTCAAACTACAGCCTACAGGCCACATGCAGCCTGCCTAGGACATTTATCTGGCCCACTGGGTGTTTTTGCCGCCTCGGCTGCCTGTCCTCAAGTCCTGCCCTCCAACAGTCTGAGAGACAGTGAACTGGACCCCTGTTTAAAAAGTTTGAGGATCCCTGGTTTAAATGGAAGGGAAGCCACTTACATTAAAAAAGCATAATATGTAATTTCCAAACTAGCAGTGTGAAAAAAGTGAGAAAGAAGTTAGTCAATATAAAAGTCAAGAAATAAACGAATGAGAAACCTGTAACATGAAGGACAAAGAGTATAAAATTAGTCTAAGATTATCAGACTAGATTTTTCCAAATCATTTTTAATACTTAGAAGTAGATATATCAAAAACATAAGGTTTAATGTAAAGTGAACTGAGTTTTAACCATGCAAGTTTTCACCAAAAGGGAGTCATAGTATTAATTTCAGACAAAATAGTCATCAAGAAATAAAAACATTCACTTAAGCTAAAGATCATCATTTCATAGTGATAAAAATTTGATTCCCCAGGGAGATATCAATTCTAAATTTTAAATATGGATGAGCCTAATAACACAACCTCAAAATTTATGAAGATCTAGCAAAAGGGAGCTAGGATTTATGTTCTTACCACACTGACCAGCATTCAACACTCCTTTAGGAATATTTTTCTGCTAAAACATGCCAACTATGTTCTACTATAATCCATTCTTTCTCTGATTTAAGTATTTTTCAGACTCACGTGTTGGCTAAAGCACCTGTGTCCACTCGCCCTAAAAACCAACCAGTCGCCCTCCTTTTCACTAATGTTCCACAGACAAAGCATACAGTGTGTGTTTCACTTCATTCACTCCTCCTACTCTGTTAGCATAGCACATTCCTGAACTAAATCCCTCTTTAACTGATGTTGCAGAAAAACTGTGATATAAAATAATCAATAGCATGCCACTGAAGACTAAAGATGAAAAATGAAAGTAGAAATATTTATTTTGGCTTTTTCCATGTATACATTAATGCATTTATGGGGTATAATGTGCTGATTTCATATAGAATTAGGAATGCTTACATCATACTGGTTAATATATACCTCATCTTGTTTACATAGCTTTTACATTAAGACATTTATACTCTATACTAATAGATCCGACATGTACCCTTGCATTATGCACCATTGGTGTGACCCCACCATACACTCTCCCTCGATCTGACCTCCCCCATCCCATCCCATCCCCCATCCTCCCTCCTTCATCATACGCCATAGTTGTGATCTATTCTTCATATGAAAGTGTGAGTGATTGTAAATTGGTTTCATAATAGTACTGAGTACATGGGATATTGTACTCTCATTCTTGAGATACTTTACTGAGAGGATATGTTCCAACTCCATCCATGCAAACATAAAAGAGGTTAAAGTCTCCATCTTTTTAAAGGCTGCATAATATTCCATAATCTATTAATGGGTTGATGGGCACTTGGACTTCTTCCATGACTTGGCTATTATGCATTGAGATGCAATGAACAATCTGGTACAAATATCTTTGTTATAAAGTGATTTTTGGTCTTTTAGATATACACCTAGTAGAGGAATTGCAGGATCAAACAGCAGGTCTACTTTTTGATCCCTGAGTATTCTCCATATTTCTTTCCAAAAGGGACATATTAGCTAGGAAATATTTATTTTGGATAAAATGAACATATTTAAAAAATTTTAAATGTTGATTAATAATAGTTTCTTTTATCTCTCCATATTCCTATTTTTGTAACAGGCTAGTCATCTGTCATAAAACATAATCTGCAAGGGTCTACAGTCAATCATAAACCAAAGACATATGTGCACTTTGGTTTCCGCCTCATCTTCATAATAAACTCTATACTAGCGCTTAGCTTTCTCTACCCATCTCTTACCATTTACACTCAAAACACCAACTTTGTCCACCAGTTTGACTTACAATTTTTAATAAGCAGTGAAGGCATTAAACAATATCAGTGATTCTTCCCTTTCTTTTCCTGTGGTCCTTTTTCAGGCTATTTTCCACAAATATCCACTTAGAGTATAGGAACAAATTTGTTCCACCAAATTTGTAGTATAGGCTTGTCCTACATTTTTAACAAGCTAAAATGAGAAAATTAATATTGTGTAAGTAATTGCAGAAATTGTTAAAGGTTATATATCTTACACATATTCTTTTTTAAAAAAAATCACAGTTTTTCTGGCTCAGAAATAGGCTATATTAAAATTGAAAGGAGAAGAACAGGGCAAAATGGTAGAATAGGACTCTTCAATGATTAAACACCACAGAAACATCTATTTGAATAATTGCCCATATATGAAAATACTTTCAAAAGAGCTAAGGAAACAAGGAAAGACATAACAGTACTTGTTTGTAATGCAATAGTAAGAAAACATGTTGCAGCAGCCAGGAAAGACAGTTTTCCATTGACTATGCCTTCAACAAGAACACTATGGCTTCTACAATAAAACCCAGCATCATCATTGAGCAGTCTGACATCTCCAGACTCCAGCCTTTTACCTAAAGACTCAGCCTACAGACCCATCTCAGCATCAGGTGAAACCCTGAAGCCCTAAGGCAACAGGCCAGAAAGGGAACTCAAACTACTCAATCTCTGGTTCATTCCCATAGCAGATCAATACTGGCAGCCCAGGCCCAAGGAAAAACTCAGTAGCAGGTAGACCTCAGTGGCCCTGGGCTTTCAGCTTGACTTAGTTGCTCCAGGCTTTTGTCCTGTACAAGTGGCATGCAGGCCCCAACAATCCACCTGGCCTGTCAAGAATCTCTAAATGGGCTGACTGGTGAAGAGTTTTCCCAGACAAGTCCAGTCTGAGAAGACCATAATCACATTGATTTGTGGCCACAAGAATCAAGAATGGTCAGAAAATCATGATATCACTAAAGGGACAACCATATTGAAAAAGATGACAGAGATTGACAAAATAAAATGTCAAACAGAAAGCCTGGAGCAAAAAAATATAATAATAAAGCGAAAAATACAATAGGGAACAACCACAGAAGACATGACTGAGCAGAAGAAAGAATCTCCAAACTAAAACAATGGTGTATGTAAAAATATACAGAGAGGAAAAGAATGAAAAAGAATAAAGAGAGCTTACAAGATTTTTGGGTGAGTGTCAAAAAAGCAAATAGTCAAGTCATTAGAGTCCAGGAAGGTGAAGAGAAAGGGATACAAAGCTTTTTTTAAAAAAAATAGAAAACTTCTCAAACTTAAAGAAAGATAATTATCCAGAAATAGGAAGGTCAATGGTCTCCAATTACCAGCTCAAACAAGATTACTCCAAGAGATATTATAATCAAACTGTCAAAAGTCAAAGACAGAGAAAGACTTAAACCAGTAAGAGAAAAGAAGCTTAACTGCTGAATTCCACCAAATATTTAAAGAACAAAGAATTCTCTTCTAATTCTTCCAAAAAATTGAAAGGAAGGAACATTCCAAAATTCATTTTACAAAGCCAGCATTACCCTGATACCAAAGCTAATCAGGGACACTTCAAAAATCAAAAACTATACGCAAATATCCCTAATGAAGTTGATATAAAAATTATCAAGAAATTGCTAGTAAATTCAACAGCACATTAAAAATATTCTTCACCATTATCAAGTTGGAATCATCCTAAGGATACAAGGATGGTTCAAAACCTTAAATCAAAAAGTTGTATATACACTGCATTGACAAAATGAAGGATTAAAAATATGATCATTTTAATAGATAAAATACTTGACAAAATTTACTATTCTATGATAAAACTCCTAAAAAATTAGGTTTAGAAACAATGTACTTGAACATGGTAAAGGCCATATATGGAAAACCCACAGCTAACATTGTATTCAGTCAGAAAGGAAAAGGTGAAAGTTTTTTATCTAAAATCAGGGCAGCATAAGGATGTCTGTTCTTACCACTTCTATTTAACATAATACTTGAAGTCCTAGCCAGAGCAATTAGGCAAGATTTTTTTTAAAAAAAAACAAGTCATCCTAATTATAAAGGAAAAATTAAATTGCTCCTATTTTCAATAAACATTATTTTACATGTAGAAAACTCTGAAATCCACAAAAAAATTGGAATAAAAAATTCAATAAAGTTTTCATAATATAAAATAAATATTAAAAAAATCAGTAGCATGTATATACAGTATTAGCCAACTATCTGGAAAATAAATCTAGAAAATATCCCACTTAAAATAGCTTTTAAAGACACATTTAGAAATCATTTAGAAATAAATTTACTGGCAGCACCTGTGGCTCAAGGAGTAGGGCGCCAGCCCCATATACCAGAGGTGGTGGGTTCAAACCCATCCCCGGCCAAAACCTGCATAGAAATAAATTTACTGAAGGAGGGGAAAGATTTCTACACTAAAAACTGTAAAATATTGTTAAGATGTGTATTCTATCCTAAGTATGCAACAGAGTTAACAAAAGACTAATGAGATCTGCAGAAGCAAAAGGAGAACTTTATTTTCTAATTTTTAAAAAAGAATCAGCATACAGGGGAGATGCAGCCTTCCTTGTAAAACCAAAAGTGTGATCCAAAAAACCAAAGGTCTAGTTTAAGTAAGGGAGAAAGAAACAGCTCCTCCCTTAGAATACTTAGGCCAGATGACTGCCCTTCTTCCCATTGGGCTATGTCCACTGGTTACACTTTAAAATATAGAGTGTCTCTACCAATCATAGGGAGTTTATCTCATCTGAGGGACTTGATGTCTTATTTCAGAGTTTCACTGAATAACAGATTTCATTCCTTTCAAAATTTCAATGATATTTGTCACAAAAGGAAAGAAAAAATTCTAGAATTTGAATAGAAACACTACAGACTCTGAATAGCTTAAACAATCCTGAGAAAATATAACAAATCTAGACACATCCTCCTTAGCATTTTTCACAATAAGAAATGGAATCAACCTAACTGTCCATGAGTGGGTGAACAAATAAGACAATATAATATAATATACACAACGAAATCCTATTCATCCATAAGAAAAAGGAAAGAACAAATTCTGTGATTCATGGCATGAACGAACCTAGAGGACATTATATTAAGTGAAATAATTTAGCAAAGAAAGACAAATACCACATGATCTCACTCATATGTGAAACCTAAAACAGTTAATTTCATAGAACTAGACAGAAGAATGGTATTTACCAAGGTACCAGGGACTTAGCTGATTGTATGCGGAGAGCTTTCAGTTGAAGTCTACAAAATTTCATGTTACATGGAAACAAGTTCAACAGATCTACTATACAACATGGTGGCTATAATTAATCACAATACTGTACATTGTACCGAAAAATGCTAAGAGATGGATGGTTATCCTTTTTCTCACTACACAAAGGGTAGGATGTGCAGCAATGCACATGTTAATTAGGTAGATTTCACCATTCCCAAATGTGTATATACTTCAAAATATCATGTTGTATATGGTCAATATATAACCTTTTATCTGTCAGTTTAAATAAAATAGAATTGAAACGAACACGTATCTTCTTGTGAATATTAATGCAGATAGATTTTTCCCTAAATAATCTAATTAAAACATACAGATTCTTAGGGATTAGACTGATACTAATTTAGCACCAAAAATATACAAGCGTAAAGGAGATTGTGGCCTGAAAGTCTGAATTACCCAATTTACTCAATGTTCTGTTTCTTTCACTTAAGACTATTTAAAGTTCTTTTGAAATGTAGATCAAAGGTTTGACAAATTACATCTGCTGAGCAAATTGGCCTATCATCAGTTTTTATAAAGATTTATTAGAACAGTCACACCCATTAATTTACATATTGTCTATACCCGCTCTTGGAGTACCATAGCAAGGCTGAATAGTTGTCACAGAGAACATCAGAAAGCCTAAAAATATTTACCATCTGTCCTTTTACAAAAAATTGCCAATCTCTAACCTGGCTCATGAGATATGTCATAGACGACCTTGTTCAAGCTCATGTCATAAACAGTTAAACCAACAGAAACAGAATGTAGGCCTTGCTCAGTGACTCCTAATTCACTAAATGAAAGCCTAGGTTAAAAATATCCCAAGTTCTTCTTTTATTTTTTTACTTGTAACATTTTGAATCTTTGTGAGTGAATTGTCATCTTCTTAAAAGTGAATCAAATACTCAGTGAGTCCTTCATTAAGTCTAACATCTATAATTACAAATATTATAGCTGAGGTCTCCCACCAGACAAAAAGTTATGTTAAACACTGTTTTGCTACCCTAAAGACCATATAGCTGCACCTTGAGTTGTTGATGACATTATATTCTGATTAATCATAAATCAAAATGCATTTAATGTTAGCAACATAGCAGATGGTCCCTATTAATAATGGTTTGACTTAAGATTTTTCAACATTATGGTGGTGAGAGAACAATATACATTCAGTAGAAACTGTAACCTCATTCATTGTAAATCAAACGAGTTCCTTGATCTACAATGGAATTATGCCCTGCTAACCCCATCATAGAGTGGAAAAATTAAACCATCATAAATTGGGGACCATTGTAGATGAAGACTATGGATAAATGGCCAATTTTACATAAAGTTGCAAGTTTCTAACGTATACTTAATGAAAGTTCAGGTAGTGCACGACTTCTTGAAATTGCCACTAAAGCCAATTATGCCACCTCAAATTAAAGACTCCATTTTTTTTCAACTTTTCCCAAAGTTCTATAACTTAAGATCTAAGGCAAGTGGTGTAAAAGTTTCAAATCTGCAACTAGAAAGCACAGAAGCCGATCACATGGATGGTTTTGCTGCAGCAGAACTGGAGTAATTGATGGCAAACGTTCATCTCCATTCTCATCAATCATGCCTTGAAATCTGCTGGTGAAGATTTCTATTTTGTTAAGAATGAATAAAAATGCTAAAGCAGCCTTCTTCACTTTTTATTTCCTGACTGAATTTGGCTTCTAGTGATTTTTAATAAAAAGCAGACTCTCATTCTTTCCGTTGTCATTATATTGTCAATCTCTTGAGAATTCTAAATCCAAGTTTGATTTCTAATTGCATAATCTCACTGGTTTTAATCTCATTTCCTAAAAGTGCTTTCCTTGAAACACATGCCCTGGCTGATTGCAAAGCACACTACTGTCATCTTGGTTTATAGTTCTTTTTCTTCCAGTTCTAGTTCTTCATCCACTCTCTCCCTCCTGCTCACTTCCCATCATTCACTGAAATATTGACTAGATGGGATTTGTGAAGAGAGAAAATTCCTACTGAATGAGTCAAAGTCCACATCTAATACCAGGTGGAGAAAATACTTCAAGTTTTTATTTGTAAACTGACAGGTGAATAAACTGATTCTCTGATAAACTCACAATCTTAACAATATACAAGTATAGTAGAAAGCCTTTTGTTTTAAGAAGAAATTTTGCTGCATGTGGTTTTTAGAAAAGATTGTGCCAACTGTTACCAAATTCCTTAATCACCATGTCTCTTCCACTCCCAGACACCTTACATGCTGCTTAATAACCTTATTTTTCATTTCTTATGTGTTCTCTAATCTCCCCCAACCATATTAAAAGGCTCTGAAGGCAAAGGAACTGCCTTTTATTTCTTTCCATTCTCCTTTTGTAACCTATGAAATTTGCTGCATACATTCTATCTCCAAAAACTGATGGCTGATTAGTTCCTAGGCATAAGTGTACTCTGGTGATAACTGTATCTACTAATCTTGTTTTACCTGCATGTGAAGGGAGAAGATCTCAGCAAACTTTCCTGGAAGTTTTGATATTGGGGTTGAACTACAAGTATTACAGATGATGTCTTCCCGTAGACTATGATATCATATTAAATACTGCTTTGCAACCCTAAATACTACACATGAAAACTATGGATGAATGGGCAATTATATTTAAAAATTTTAACACATACTTAATCAAAGATCTAAAATAATTGTTATTGAAGGAAAATTGGGTGTTGTGAAAAACTTCAATATTAATATGCTGATGTGTAAAAAATATGCAACATTCAAGGTTCCCCCTGCAAAAAAAAAAAAAAAATACTAAAGGAAGTGGGTTCTAAAACCACAGTTTTAAATGTAACAAATTACTCAGAAAAATATTTTCAGTAATATTCTTTTTTCAATAAAAGAATGTAATTCCTATCAAGCACATGGGAATTATAGTTTCAGAAATAAGGAAGAACACCTGGAAGGCGAGACAACACATTGGAGGAAATAATTTTATAAAATAGTATTTCACATTGGCCAGGTCTTTCAGAAAAACGGACAAAGATATGTGGTGACAGAAAAGTTGAAAAAGGACAATAATGTTCTAAAAAAAGGAGGGTTGGGGATATATATATATATTTATATATATGAATATTTTCTTGCTGGTGACAATAGTACAATATGTAATCAAGAATCTTAAATGTGCCAATGATGTTTGTAAGTAATTTCCAGTCTCCTAAGAAAATAATGATGAGGATAAAATTTTAAACATATATTTTTAAAAATATTTATGTCAACAGAATATTCAAAGCAATCTAAATATGTAAAATATAGGAGAATTCAGTATTGGATGTAAGGGTAAGATATTACAATGTATATTTTTCAAAGACTAACATGAAGAAAGGCTTACAGAAATAAGAACCGCTCATCATCTGTGCCAGCAGCATATTGGGCACATTATAGGCATGATCTCATTTAATTGTGAGATATTCACACTGGAAGCTGGAAATTATTCATCACTTTCACCGATAAAGAAACTCTTACCAGGAGGGCTATTCAATTTGTTCAAGATAAGAAAGCCAGCAAATGCCCAAAGTAGAAAACTCTGCCCTACACTTAACTCTTTTTCTACATTGTTAAGTTAAAAGGGGGGGGTGGGGGGGAGAGCAAGTTCTAAAGCTGTATGTTTCTTGTGTTCTTAACTGTAAAAAAATTCATTAAAATATATTGGAAAGAAAGATAGCAACCTCTAAACAGAAATTCTTAAATATAGTAGGATGGTAGGAAAAATGTTAGTTTTCTAATATAAAAATGTATGTCTTTAATGAGGCAGGAACTTCAGATAAAGAGAATCGGATTCCCCAGTGCATTAAACATTGTGTCCACTGCTCTGTTCAATGATCCTTTATGTTATTACTGATTCCCTTTTATCTTCATTCCCTACTTATACTTTCCTGCCCTCCTTACAACCATTTTATTGTGTTTATGGGGTGCATTTTAGTTCCTGCAGGCAGAATGGGGACCAAAGACCCCATTCTTAGCAGGGGAGGGCACCCCCAGAAAAAGGGAAAATTAAAAAGTAAGCTGAAGGAGTCAGAACAAAGAAAAGTCAGCTTTGTTTACCATTAAGCTAGCCTTTGCTAAATTTCTTACCTGAACAAGTTTCCAGCCTTTCCTAAAACTCTGGCCTATTGGGGATACAGCTTACACAAATACCCCTGCTGAGTCTGTGAACACTGAGGAAAATAATGGCCGTAGAGGAGACTATGGCAAGTCCTATAAAAGATACATCTTCTAGGTCATTTCCTGCCCATTAAACAGACACAGCAGATACCCATTGTGGAGATGTGCATTTGGCCCAGGTAGAGACCAAGGGAACAGGTCAAGTCCTGCAATATGGGCAGGAGGGCTTACATCCCTTATCACAGAGGAAAATCCTCTGTGGTGGTGATGAGAGGAAAATACCTTTCTCCCACCGATGCCTCAGAGGAGATTAATGCCAGTGGAGTTTTACTCCACAGTGAACTAGCAGAGTTTGATACCTCCCTAGGATCTGTGTGTGCAACTCCAGACAGGAGGCTTCCCCCACACAAAGCTCAAGTTTCAGAGTCCTCAAAACTACTCAAATCCTTAAAGTTAATAATAATCATAGGAGCTGATATGCTCACTCAGGGAAACTACTGGTATCTTTCTTCTCTCCCTCAGCTTACCACTTGGGCAAAGAGATCTAAATAAAAGCTGATGAAACAGAGACTCAGGGCCGCTCACTGGAGCCCACAAACGGGCAGTGGTCCCCTGAGCTTCCACCTTTGAAAATTCTATTCTGTGTCTCGTGTCTCTTTATCAACGTTCCTAACTTTATATTTCTTCAGTTGGTTGCAGTAGTTCCACAGGTCTTAGTGGACCCTAGCCCCCGGGGTGGGACCCCAGCAAGTTCCTGTATGCTCTTTGAAGACTGTATTTTTCCTCTGTGCATATATACATTAACTTAATGAATGGTATTAGTTTTCTTATTTTTCTCTATTCTTCCCTTTCTCCTTGAGCACTGTTTTAAGCTGCATCCGTATTGTCACACATATATGTGTGTGTGTGTACCATTGCTTCTATCTGCTGCATAATTCTTCATCATTTACATAACACCTATTTTAGCTAATCCATGCTCAAAGCTGGCTTTCAACAACCTGTTACCACCAGCCACATGGTAACAAACATCTTCACATAGTGCTATGGTTTGAACATTTAAACCATAGGGACTCTGACATGATCTTGGCGATCTTGGCTCCCTTTTGTCCCTCTTGCTCTTCTGCCTATGTCACATGATGACTCAGCAAGAAGACCCTTGCCAGATGCTGACACAATGACATTGGACTTCTTAGCACCCAGATGGTGAGCCACTAAGTTTCTATTTATTGTAAATAATTCAGTCTATGGTATTCTGTTGCAGAAGCACAAAGAAAAATTAATTAGTAACAGGAGTGGGGTGTTGCTATAACAAATACATAAAAAGTGTAGAAGTGGCTGTGGAACTGAATAGTGGGTAGTAGGGGTAGAAGGTGCAAGAGATTGGGGGAGCACACAAGACAGAGGATGTACTGCCATTAGGGAACATTGAAGGAGATTCGGTAATGGCCCAGAAGAAGAGAAGAACTGAAAAGTTCTGACATTTCCTAAAGATTTCTTAAGTGGTTATGATCAGAATGTTGTGATCAGATAATAGGGATAGTAAAAGCAGTTCTGATGGGCTTCCAGATGGAAATGAGGAACAAGATATTAGAAACTAGAGAAAAGGCCATGCTTTTTATAAATTGGCAAAGAACTTGGCAGAATTGTATCCATGTCCTAAGACTTTAGAAAGGCAGAGTGATGAACTAGGATATTTGGCAGAGGAAACATCTAAGCAGCAAAACATTTATAGTGTTATATGTCTTCTTTTAATTGTGTGCAGTAAAATGCAAAATGAAATTATTTAAAGATGGAATTTATGATTAAAAAGGGAAGCAGAATGTAAGGATTTGGAAAATCCCCAGACTGACACGTAAAGAATAAATAGGTGTGTTTAGGACAGAAAACCAAGGGTGAAGTCGTTTGATAAAAAGTTACTGTGGGCTCAGTACCCGTAGCACAGTGGTTATAGCCCCAGCCACATACACCAAGGGTGGTGGGTTCAAGCCCGGCCCAGGCCAACTAAACAACAATGACAACTCCAACAAAAAATAGCCAGGTGTTGTGGCGGGTGCCTATAGTTCCAGCTGCTTGGGAGGCTGAGGCAAGAGAATCGCTTAAGCCCAAGAGTTGGAGGTTGCTGTGAGTTGTGATGCCCTGGATCTCTACTGAGGGTGGCATAGTGAGACTCTGTCTCAAAAAAAAAAAAAAAAAGATTACTGTGGATAAAAGGATGCCAGCTGCTATTTTCTATTAACAGAGGGAAGCAAGGTGCTATCCACTGGGGCAGGGTTGGGCCCAACCCTTATCCCAGCAGCCCAGACATGGGACATGGAGTCAAAGGAAATTATTTCTTCCAGCATTAAGATGTCCATGTTTGCCCTACTGGGCTTTTTACTTACTTAGGACTTACTATTCCTTTCTTCTTTCCTGTTTCTCCCTTCCTATGCCTGTTCCACCATTGTATTTTAGAATCATATAACTTGTTTTGCTTTCACAGACTCATAGCTGGAAGAGAACTGCCTCAGAATGAATCATGCCTCGAGTCTCCCCATATCTGATTTAGTTGAGACTACACTTTAGAGTTGATGCTGGACTTTTGAGGCTATTGGGATAGAATGGATGTATTTCATCTATGAGAAAATCATAAGTTTTGGGGGTACCATGGGTTCAACGCTTATGGTTTAAATGTGTGTCTCCTCCAAAACTCATGTTGAAATTCAATTGCCACAGTTCTAAAAAGTAAGACCTTAAAGAGGGAATTAGGCCATGGGGCTCTCTGTTCGGGGGTGGGATTAACGCTATTATAAAGGACAAGCCTAGCAACCCTAGTGTGTATCTCTTTCTGTCCTTCCAGCACGTGATGACACAACAAGAAGACCTTTGTGAAATGCTGGCACCTTGAACTGAACTTCCCAGCCTTCAGTAAATTTCTGTTCATTATAAATTACCCAGTCTCTAGTATTCTATTATAGCAGCACAAATGGACTAAAGCATATACATTCCATCAGGAGCCCAGGAGAGTCCGTGGGACACATGCCCAGAACAGATTTGCTGTCAAAGCAGTCCTAGATTTCTCCCAAATGACTGCCTGCCCTGTCCACACTCCTCTGAGTACTAAGCTTATATATTTTACAGTCACAAATTATTTCTTTTTTCTAACATGAGCAGGTATTAGTCGTTAAAAAGAAAAGCCAAATTTAAAATAAATGGTTCATAATATTGAGTGTTATAATGACCCAGGTCCATTTTGAATATAACCATTTAAAAAAAAAAAATGTCACACAGAGTCAAACCTGGTCTTTCATGAATCTACTGGAGGAAAATAAAAAGGGATTCTAAAACTCATGTTAATGAGCAGCAACAGTGATAGAGGATAGTAGTATGGCTTCATGCTTCGCTCTGTAAAACTTCATTTGTTTGGAATGATAAGCAGCTAGCAGCTTAAAACTGTTACTATAAATAAATCTATTGTGATGAATAGTGTACCACCGTAAGGCACTTACCCTTGTGACACCCAAGGACCTCTAATGTTTTCAAGATGAGCCTAAATGATAGGGGAAGAGCAATTCTGCAAAGACCATGCCCTCAAATTTCAGTTTTATAATATACAACATTCTTTATTTCTCTTTGTTGCATTTTCTGAGATATCAACTAACAAGTCTCCTTTTAAAAATGCTTCTTACCTTAACAAGGGGTGTTTGGTGAATTAGTCGTTCACATTATACATTTTATTATTTTAGTGTAGATGATTTCCTCCCAGCTTATTGTGACAAGGGCCTCTATAAGGACATGGAGGGTTTTGGTCAGGGTAAGGGGGAAAAAAAAGGGCAGACAGGAAGAGTGATTCTAAAGGTCATGATGCTTCAGAGGAAAATGTTTTCTTCCTTGGTTAGAGACATTTGTACAAAGCTAGAATCCTAAACATTATCCCTGAAACATCTTTCTCTTATCTGTTACCCACATTCAGCCCACCACCAAGTATGGTTGATTTTATCTCATAAGTCCTTTCCATGTTTGTCCATTTCTCCCCATCTAGTCCAACTTGACTATCATCACCTTCCACACACCCCACTCCAAGATACCATTATCGTTTTTCTTGAACCTATGCAATAGTGTTATGGCTAATCTCTCGAGTTCTGGAAGTAAAATCTGCTGTTTTTTCTTACTATTCTCTACCCCATAGAAAGAATAATTTTTTAATACTTAAATCTGAACACAGCATCCCAGAAATCGGAATAATTTCCTTTGTCTCAAGATAAACCAAGACCCTCCCTAATGTAGCGTTAAGAGGCTCTTCACAGTCTCTACCCTGGCTCACTTGTCGCCTCCCTACTCTCCATTCCTGCCACCGGTTTGGAGTCCCTAACACTTGACTTGGACCCAATACTCTCTTCCCATGAGTCTTTGAATGTGCTCTTCCTACCTCAAACACTCCTGCTATCTTCTTCTCAATCTCAACCATGTTTTCTTCAGTTCTCTGCCTAAGTGTTTATGACTTCACGGGCACCTTTCCTTATTCATTCCCCTAAATTTAGATACTTATATAGCAAGAATTTTATATATGCTTCTGACAATTTCCCCTAATAGACTATTATTACATGAGGTCAAAGATCATGTGAACTTTATCAACTACTACATTTCTAGAATATACAACAACTTAAATCAATAAATATGAGTTTATTAAATGAATGGAGATATGAAAGTGAGTGAAGCAGCTGGAATAAAGGACAGATAATATCTGAAGGTGAAACAGCAGTATATAGAAGAAAATTGAGATTTAGAAATTCACCTAAGCAATATTTCTGTAACATCCACTTTCTGATAATAAAGATTGCCTTTAACATCCATTTTCTAATAACAAACATCCCCTCAGTGCTTATGAAATTGTACAATGTTTTAAAGTATAGGCATTTTAGTTCTCCAGCCAATATTTACAAAGCAAGGACATTGAACAAAGTTATTTGGACACAACTGTATCAGAATACCTTGGGAAAAATGTAAAATTATTTTATTTTTAAATTATTATGTTGACATATATTTCTGACCATTCCATTTCATGAATTCTACTCTGGTCACCACAACATGAAGAACTGTATTAAAGGGTCACAGCATTAGGAAGGTCAAGAACCACTGTGTTAGACATAGCTATGTACAAGTTAGAATTAGGGAAAGATGTTTTCCAAGATTGACACATTTCTAGGGAGTAGAAAATTTTGCTTGGCCTCTGGAAACTGGCAGTTAGGAATGAAAATCGTACCTCAGAAGTAAAGGCAGAAGAGGATGAATTACCTGTGAAACTTCATCAGCTGCCCAGGGTCCCAGTTAAGTCTGTGCAGAGTCGTTCATGCTGAGCCTAATCAAGTAGCCCCCTAAAAGAAACAAGGAAGTGTCTTATATTTCCTTTCCTCCTGACCGCCAGATAAATGTCAGAATCTTTTCAAATTCATGACAGTCCTGAAGTTGCCCAGGTAAGGCTCTGTATGCCACCCTCCAGCTCGTGTTGTCTTTTTCTTTCCTTTAAAGGAACTTGGCTCAGTAACTACACTAAGCTCCAAGAATGGTGAAAATGTTTCTCATAGCCAAATCTTGTTCTCTGGGAGAGAAGACCACAGGCAGTCAGGCTCCAGTTTATGGAAGGGCTGTATTTTAAATATCCCCTTGAATATAAATAGTTTAGTGCTTGAAATTTATTCTCATATATGCTACTTTAACTATAGCTATCTACTACTTTTAACATTATTTTTGAATATATTGATATCTTTTTTCTTTCATCTAGGTGCAGAGGTATACTGTGATGTAACATTTACAATGTCTTTCCCATTCTGCTAATAGACTGCATTGGCACCGACAATCATCACAGTTAACTTATCTATCCATAATGCATACCTACACTTTCAGCTATATCTGCATATCCCTGTTCTTCCTTAGCAATGAAGGTCTATTAGCAGAATGAGAAAGATAGTAAGTAATACTTTCAGCTACTACAAACTTTGCTCCACATTAAACTCTATAACCCTGGGAAAGAAAATCATGTAAGTCAATCTTCTTGTTCAGATGGCCCAATCTTCTGGATTGACATTTAAAATTAGACAGCTACTAACTGACATTTAAAATTAGACAGATCTAACATATAAATTGAGATGTCTACTTTCCCTTAATAAATTGGAAGACTGGCAAAACCATTCTCCTGTTTTAAACAGCCTTTAAGAGTTGAATGGCCTGGCTTGGCTCCTGTGGCTCAAGTGGCTAAGGCGCCAGCCACGTACACCTAAGGTGGAGGGTTCGAATCCCCAGCCCAGCCCACCAAACAACAATGACGGCTGCAACCAAAAAATGGCCGGGCGTTGTGGCAGGTGCCTGTAGTCCCAGCTACTTGGGAGGCTGAGTCAGGAGACTCGCTTGAGCCCAGGAGTTGGAGGTTGCTGCGAGGTGTGATGCCATAGCACTCTACCCAGGGGGATAGCTTGAGGCTCCGTTTCAAAAAAAAAAAAAAAAAAAGAGTTGAATGGCCTATAACACTGTCTTTCCTGTGGGCTTTCTTGAGTCTGTTTGTGCTTTTTAATGGGGCTACCCCTCCTCTGGCAGTCGCCCTCTCTGCTCTTTGTTCCTTCTCATCCTACAGGGGGAAGTATTCCCTGTGCTTATAGTAACAGATTGATCTCTGATGCATTGGATTTGCCATTTGTGATTCTGTTTGCTCTGAATTAAAAAAACAAATGGTGATTCCTTTCAAAGCCAAAGTGGGAGTGTCTGGCCTTAGAATTCTGACCTCCCATTTGCAAGTATAGGCCATTTCATGATACAGGCATGCATATGTTTACAAGGTCTTACACCATCTAACAACTGACCTGTAGTGAAAACTAAAAATAACTTCATTTATTTACTCAGCTTGTAAACAAATGAGGCAATCGCTTTAGACAATGACTCACCATCTTTCGGTTGTTTTAGAAATAAGGACACAGATAACTGAAAAACATTTTTCCTGGATATCTAAGAGTCTGATTCACATAGTTTGATGTATTTTCTAATTTCATCAACACTTTTAAAATTAGGGTTTTAGTCTTTAAAAAAAAATAAAATATGAAAATGGTTATATTTAATTCCAAAATATAGTCTGAAGTATCTTTAACCTCCCTCCATCATGGCTACCGCAGCTATTAAGCCATCTCTTTGAGCAATAAAAGTGTATTTCCCATGCGTACACATATCCAAAAATAGCCTTCTGCCTCCCCATCTTCAAATCAGTTTAACATACTAAAACTCTTATTCAATATCTGTATGATAGAAATTCTGGAGCCTTTCCCTTAAACACTGTTCAAACTATCCAAATGAAAAACAAGTCCTCCTCTCAGCCAAACCCTGAATCTTTCTCCTAATGGCAACCACCACTACCATACTCATTCTGTGCTCCTTGAAGAGTTTTATTCAAAGCAGGACCAAGAAATTGCTAGTGCAACAACTCTGCGGTAGTAAGATAGGTAAGGTAACAGCTAAGGTAATAGCTGATGCAATCCTCCCTGGGAACCCTCCACAGCCAGGTATTAGGGAAGAACAAAATTTAATCCAAACTGCATTTTTAGGCCAAATCCTCTAATATGAATAATAATCTCTTTGGATATCTCAGGCTATTAAACCCAAGCAGCTCTATCTTTTAGCTCTCAGGCACTTGCCTTTGTTTCCCCAAGATGTTTCCTTAGTGTTCTTGTGACTGTGAGATAAAGGTTTCTGCTTTGTGTGCTTAGGACTAGAAACACTGATGTGTGATCAGCTCTTTACCCAAGTGAGGACTGTCATTCACTGCTCTGTGATTTGTCCCATGGGCTTAGATTTATTCATTGTATAGGTATTTACTAAATGCATCCGATACAACAGGCACTTTTTTTTTATGTCACCCTTGATAGAGTGCCATGGCGTCACAGCTTACAACAATCTCAAACTCTTGGGCTTATGGGATTCTCTTGCCTCAGCCCCTCAAGTAGCTAGGACTACAGGTGCCCACAGCAAGGCCCAGCTTTGTTGTTGTTGTTGTTGTCGTCTTTGTTTAGCAGGTCCTGGCTCAGTACAAACCCACCAGTCCCGGTGCATGTGGCCAGCCCCCCAACCACTGAGCAACAGGCACTGAGCCATAGGCACCAAGCCACACCAGACACTTTTATAGGCACTGAGGCTAAAGTGTAAAACAAAATGAAAATGTCTAATAGGAACTATGTTTTCTATTAAGGTGTGTCAAACAATAAATGAACAAAATATGTAGCATATTAAATTATAGTGTAAGGAAACAAAGAGAAGAGATGGGAAAAGGTAATCAGAAGAGGCCCCTACTGAGAGGGTGGCATTTTAATTAACCAAGTGAGAGAGTCAATCTGCAGAAAAGGCATCATACTCTGTTTCCCTTTCAGGGGCGTCCAACCTTATTTCACTCCTGCCTTACATTGGAAGAATAAGAGTTATCTTGGACCACACATTAAATACACAAATACTAATGAAAGCTGATGAGCAAAAGAAAAGGTCTGTGTATACTTTTCTGTGATATCCTATAACACAGAGAAGAAAACGTCCTCAAATAATTTGCTGCTGACCCAGGGGCCACAGGTTGGAGACCCCTGCTTAGATCATACAAATCTTTCACTTTTTCAAGATAAGGGGTGAATAAGGCGCAGGGGCCAAATTAGTCTATCACTCATTTTTGAACAGCCCATAAACTTAAAATGGCTTTTACATTTTATAATTGTTGAAAACAAGAGATATTGTTTAACAATATTGATAACAATATTTTTGTACTACATGAAAATTATATAAAAATTTTCATTACAGTATCCATAAATAAAGTTTTCTTGAAACACATTCATGCCCATTTGCTTATGTATTATCTATGGCTCTTTTCGTACTACAAGAGCACAGTTAACTAGATTTGGGACAGATCTTCTGGCCCACAAAGCTGGAAGTACTTATCCATCTATTCCTTTATAGAAAATATTTGTTGACTCCCAATTTTAAGTACTGCAGTCTACCTTTTATAATTTTTATGCTATTTTGACATACATATAGATTTGCAATAGTTAGATCTTTAACTTCGTTAGTCACTATATTGAAACTTTCTGACAACCTCAGATATAAGATATGAATTTTATAATATTAACATTTGATAGGTTTTTGTCCATCTTAACTTTCCTTCTTTCTAATATAGGTGTCAATACCTTTCAACCAAATGACATCAGGAACTCACCTATAGTTGAACAATGTTGGGTTTAACTTATTGCAGTGGGAAGTTCGATGTACAACCATGGAATATCTTAGCAAAAGGGTGTTAAAAAGATTTGGGTTTATGGAGGTGATTTGGAAAAGGGTTTGAGGAAACAGGGCTTGACTAAGGATCAGATGATGTCATGAAGCAGGGGAAATTTAATGATTGTATCTTGATACTTAATCTATGAAATGAAAGGAATTAAATAAGACTAATCTGTAATTGGTGAGCCAGTGGTGGTCACTTATATTTACCATGAAAGGAGTATGTCTGGGCATTTTTTTGGCTTAGGACTTGTTCTGTTCTTTACCTATATTCAGACATTACTGCATGATGGTCTGTACAACATAGAGACATTATAGTAATAGAGTTAACTGACTGATGCCAGTGTTCTGTGAAATTGTTACATTCAATAGAAGAACATTATGGACTACTTGTGAGAGGCAGACAAGGTCAACCTAGCAACACAAAAGCTTAAACTGGTGTCCAGCCTTTTTTCTTTCGTGTGGCACATTGGAAGAATTAGAGTTGTCTTCAGCCACACACTAAAACACCAATATCAACAACAGCTGATTAGCAAAAAAGAAAGGTTCATGCATATTTTTCATGATATCTAAAACCACTGATAAGCAAAAAATGTCCTCTCAAAATCAGCATGTGGCCCAAGGCCACAGGTTCAACACCCTTGGATGGTACCAGGCCAGCTTTCAGCTCTCAGAAGCTGTTTTTCTTATCTCTCCATTTTTAGTTGTATGGTTCTTTCTTTTATTTTTTTTCTTACATATAATATTGTTGCATTTTAAAAATAAAGTCTGAGAATCTCATATCAATAAATTTATCTCATTTTATTTGGAATTCTGATATCTTATGGGTTTTTTTTTGGAAAGTTATTTTGAAGTGGACTGATACCCATTTTTTATTACACTTGTAGATTTGCTAGCCCCAAAGAATTATCAGTAATTTCCCTTAAGATCCTACATATTCAACATGATAAGTTATTAACAATTAGCCTGAGAAAAATTAAATTATTGCACCATTTCCTTCAGAGTGCCTTTCCACCCTGGGACTTTTTAAAGTACAAACTGTATCTCAAGCTTAGATTGAGATCCAGATAAGTCTAGTTCACCCAAATTCTTTATGAATAAGATGCTTAACTTTTTCTTATGCTTATTATAAATTTTTTAATATTTTAATCAAAATCATATCCCTAGGGTAGGAGTTTTAGAATTTTGGAACAAAAGTCTTAGTAAATCCTCTTCCCAAAAAGTAACTATAAAACTGGACAAAATGATCATAAAGAAACTATTTTAGAATACTGAAAGTTGATCAAAGACATACAACAAATTGAGAAGTGTTTCTTTAAAATAAACAAATGAACCTTGATAAGCCCAGTGGGAATATACTGAGTTTTACTCTGGGGTTGTTTCTTGACAAAGTAGTTTTACCAATGTAGGTGAACCATGAACAGCAGCCTCTCTGCCAGTGAGGGCTGCTGACTGTATTTGGAGCACAGTGCAGGAAATTTCACACTCAAGGCATTATTAAAGATGATTACTATGTGAGTGGTAAACAATCAGGGAAGACTGACATCACAGCTAGTGTCAAGGTGAGACACTGATGAAGGTAAGCAACCAATCACTAACTAACCAGAAATTTAACAGAGTGATACAGGAAAAAAAGACATCCATTCAAACACAAAGATCTACACCTAGGCACACCATAATCAAGATAAAGAAAAAATCTTAAAAACAAGGAAAAAAAACTCATACAAGGGAATCACAATAAGATTAATAACACCATAAATAATGGAGCCCAGAATGACATGATATATCCAAAGTGCTGGGGGTGGAGTTGGAGAAGGAGGCAATCAGCAATTCTTTATGTAGAAAAAAGTATTCTTCAAAGTGAAAGAAAAACAAAAACATTTCCAAGTAATCAACATTCTTAGTGATTTTCAACTGGTGTGCCATAAGAGGATCTTAGTTTGGGGGCAAAAATTTGTAAACCTAATTAATTAAATTATTTATGAAAGAAGTTCAAAGCACAGGAAATATGTTCTTTTTTTATTTACTTTTTTTAATCAACACAATTTAAATGTGCTGTGGAAGCTCAACTATAGGTTCAAGTGTGCCATGAGACAAAAAAGGTTAGAAAACACTGCAATAAATACTAAAGTGTATAAAGGGAAATGACATCAGCTAGTAAGTCAAATCCACATGAAGAAACAAAGAATAGCAGGAAAGGTAATTACTTAAATATGAGGAAAGGGTGAATATGGTTTTCTTTTTTCTTAATTTGACTGATAACAAGTGTATAAAACAATGATTATAAGACCATATTTTATAACATAACATTGAAAGATATTATATATATATGAGAAAATAACAATAAAAAGAAGGGAGAATAAGAAGCTATATTAGAGCAAAGTTTATTTTATTGGAATTAAGTTAACATTAATCTAAAGCATGCACTGTTTTAAATTAAGATGCCTATAGTATCTCCTGAGGAATCATTAAGAAATAAACTAAATCTAAGGTACAATTCCCTTCACAGTAGCTTCAAAGAAAATAAAATACTTAGGAATACACCTAACAAAAGAGGTGAAGGACCTCTACAAAAAAATTATAAAACCCTAAAAAAAGAAATAGCAGAAGACATTAACAAATGGAAGAACATACCATACTCTTGACTGGGAAGAATTGACTTTGTTAAAATGTCTATTCTACCCAAAACAATCTACAAATTCAATGCAATCTCCATTAAAATACCAACATTGTACTTTGAAGAACTGGAGAAAATAGTACTTCATTTTGTATGGAACCAGAGAAAAAAACATATAGCCAAGGCAATTTATAGTACTAAAAACAAAGCCGGAGGCATCACTGTATCAGACATAAGTCCACAATGATCAAAACAGCATATTATTGGCACAAAAAATAGATATGTAGACCTATGGAATGGTCCTCCAAATGAAGAGATGAAATTATTCTCTTTCTGCCATCTGATCTTTGATAAACTGAACAAAAGCATACACTGGGGAAAAGAATCCCTATTCAGCAAACAGGGCTGGGAAAATTGGGTCACCACATGTTAAAGAGTGAAACTGGACCTGCAGCTTTCACCACTTACAAAAATTGACTCAAGATGGATAAAAGATTTCAATTTAAGACATGAAATCCTAGAAGATTAAAATCCTAGAAGAAAGTGTGGGGAAAATTCTTGATAATGTTGGATAAAGATTTTATGAAGAAGACTCCATTGGCGATTGCAACAACAAGGAAAATACACAAATGGGACTAAAGCTGAAAAGCTTCTGCACAGTGAAGGATTCAACAACTAAAGTGAAAAGACAACCTTCAGAATGAGAAAAAATATTTGTATGTTTATAAATATGACAAAGGATTGTTAACTAGAATCTACAGAGAACTCAAATTAATCTACAAATAAAAGAGCAAACAATCCCATCTACCCCTGGGAAAGAGATATGAACAGAACTTTCTCAGAGGAAGATAGATGAATGGTTAACAAACAAGTGAAAAATTCTCAACATCCCTAATCATCAGAGAAATACAAATCAAAACCACCCTGAACGATTACCTAATCCCAGTGAGAAAAGCCCACATTACAAAGTCTCAAAGGTGGATGGGTACAGGGAGAAGGGAACGCTTTTACACTGCTGGTGGGACTGCCAACTAATACAACCTTTTTGGAAGGAAGTATGGAGAATCCTCAAAGAACTCAAATTAGACTTCCCATTTGATCCTGCAACCTCACTATTAGGCTCTACCCAGAAGAAGATAAATCATTTTATCATAAGGACATTTGTACTAGATTGTTTATCACAGCTCAATTTGTAATTGCAAAAATGTGGAAACAACCTAAAAGCCCATCAACCCAAGAATAGATTAACAAACTATGATTTATGTATACAATGGAACACTATACAGCCATCAAAAAGATGGAAACTTTACATCTTTTGTATTAACCTAGATGGAGTTGAAACACATTCTTCTTAGTAAAGTATCAGAAGAATGGGTAAGTACTAATATGAAGCCAGTAGATGATCTAATACACATCCACATAAGAAAAAAACTCAAATTAACTCAAGGTGGGGAGAGGGAAAA
>NW_003852398.1:46113329-46114701 GCF_000181295.1 Otolemur garnettii
CCAAATTGGCAAAGTGGACCGATTACTCTAAAAGAAATCACAATCATATCCCATTCACAAGAGACAAACTTGGGAAAAACTATATCATGCAAATAGCTATGATACGGAAAACTATCCATAAGACAGTTGGATATATCAATATCAGAAGAAAAATACACTTTTAGAAGAAAAATTGTTACTACATGCAACAAGGGACATTTGATAATAAAATGGTCAATTCAACATGAAAATATAAAATATGTGAACATATGTACTTAATAACCTAGTTTCAAAATACATGAAGTAAAAAATGGCAGAATTGAAGAGAAATAGAGATTCAACAATAACTAAATTTTGAACTCTTAATAATGTGAAGAACATGAAATCAACAGAGATATAGAAGAGTTATTGAATGACAACTCAACCTAACTGCTGTCTCTGGAATATTCCAGCCACTATGTAGCAGAACACACATTCTTTTCATTTGTTTCAACATGAAACATTCTCCAAAATAAACCATGTGCTAGGCCAGATGACATGCGTCCCTAAATTTTGAAGGATTAAAATTTTAACACAAGGTACATAATTACAAATCAACATAGGAAATTTGGGGAATCCACAAATAGAAATTTTAAAACCTACCTCTAAATAATACTAGTTTTTAGTTGATAAGAAAAGCCCACAAAAGTCAACTGCATGGAGAGAAAAGGTAAATTATTAACGTCCTGGAAATGGAGTGAGAGCCATGATTTACTATTAGTAGACACCAGGGATCTGTTTAAGGCGATGGGAATATTGTTAAACTAGACTGTAGTGATGATTTCATACTTACATAACTTCCTAAAAGTTATTGAATTATACTTAAAATGGGATAATTCTATGGTAAGCCATCTAGCATATAAATCATACAGTATACATGTCTAAATAATCCACAGATCAGAGAAGAAATCACACGAGAAATTACAAAGTATTTTTCTCTTAATGAAAATGAAAAGATAATACACCAGAATTCATAGCATGTTGCTAAAGCTATAATTAAGAAAATTTCATAGCACTAAATTCCTACAATTAATGACTAGAGTTTCTACCTAAAAACCAGAAAAACAAGGCCAGTGAAACCCAAATTAGGAAGATTAAAGAATGAAGATTAGAGGTTAAAAAAATAAATAAAAAGAAACCAAAAGAAACAACAGAGAAAAATCAAGTAAACCAAAAGCTAGTTTTAAAATTTTAATGAAATTAACAAACATTTGGCCAGACTAAGCTGGAAAAAAAAAATGAAAATATTTACCAATATTAGAAGTGAGAGTTATAGCTTCAATACAGATGCTACAGATAGTAAAAGGATAAGGAAATAGCATAACATTTTTCATGGAAAAAATATAAAAACTTC
>NW_003852398.1:46115801-46117639 GCF_000181295.1 Otolemur garnettii
CCTACTCCTTTGAGCCACAGGTGCTGTCCCAGAACCAATTCTTTTTAATAAAGGAATGTGTTCTGTCAAGTGTGGATTCAGTCCGGGGCTACACTTGGGGATCTAGAGGGCTACACGTGGCCTTGCGGCTGCAGGTTCCCCACCCCTGCTTGGAATAATTTTTTAATCCCTTCCCCCTCTTAATCTCCTATACAATTCATCACCAAGTCTTTCTAAATACCCACATCTAAGCTTATATCTGTATTCATGATATGACCTTCCTTTTCTGGCTTTTATTCACCCTCTGTTCTAAAACATCCTGCACACAACTGTGACAGCAACTTTTAAATATCTTTTCACTGACACCCCTTCCTGTGTGGGAATCTATACTTCCCATTTCTGCCATAATAAATCCCCACTTCAGGGTCCAACATTCAGTGCCTTATAACAACTGCTCCTTTATATATCTGATATAACTCAAGAAAATCTGTTTGCTTTCACCATTAAGAGTTTACTATGTACTAATTTTCACATTTAGTTCTCAGACTAACCCCATAAAAGATAATGCTATTATTTTTATTTTATAGACAAGGAAACTGAGAATCAAAAAATCAAACCAACTTGGCAAAATTCACCCACATCTGCCTCTGTGGGTACCGTTTCCTCCTCTAGACTCTGTCTTATCTTTTCCATTCATCCAAACCTCTTACTGTACCTCTCTGCACACAAATAAGATTTCAGTAAACGCAACTTGACAGCTCACTATGCTTCTTATACTTTAAACATGTCAGTGCAAAAATGTGATTTTCTTCTGATAAAAATATATTGAAGTTACTATTTGGGTTCTCTTGAGATTTTTATCTTTAGTTCAGAAATATTCATATGTTGGGCAAGCAATGGTTGTACACGAAAAAGCATTCAGAGGCAGGGACTACTTTTTCTCAGACTCAACAAATGCAGAGTTTTGGCAATTTATAACACCTGGAAAAAGACAGAATTAAAAATACAGTCAAAATCAAATTGAACACATGCACACTCAAAAATCATTTGACATGACTGTTATTTTTCTAAAGTCCAACATGATGACCATCATTGTTACAAAAAGGAACACATTTTAAAATATATGCTTGGACAAAAACAAATAAAGGGGAAAAAACACCAAAGATAATAGTTTGCATTTATATAACATTCTACTTTTCCCATAAAGATTCCACAACTATTTTCTCTTTCAGCCTTTGAAACAATACAAGCCAGGGCAGTTATCATCCTGATTTTAATTACAATGTTATCTAAATACTGTGACATTAAATTATTTTTCCAAAGTGATTAGACCAAGAAGTAATATAGCTGGGACCAGGAGTCAGGCTTTCTGAATCCCAATCCAATACTCTGATATATTTGAATGTTACTGATTTGCAGCCAAAAATTCATTCATAATTGCTTGGTTTGTAATTTGAGGGTGTATTTGTTAAACAGTGCTACCACCTGCTGGTAAGTTTTCCAATAATTCACATTATGGATAATCTAAAATAGCAAAAATAAATTGAAAAATAACAATACAATTTATGATTACAGCTACACTTATCTACCACTTTCTCTAGTTCTTTATGCTTATCGTATGTACTTAGACACACTTTCTAAAGTAGGCAAATAAATCTTGCAAGATTTAAGTATTTAAACATTTTTATTTCTCCTCCTAAGAACTTGCAATTAAATTAATTTTGTCTACTTCCTAGAATATGTATATCTGGGAGACCATTTTACTGATTTTAGAATAAACCAGTAATCCCCAAATGTGTGTGCATACAAGAATCACTTGTTACAGGGATACTAAGAAATGTAGAGTTCAGAGTTTCTCT
>NW_003852398.1:46119172-46120301 GCF_000181295.1 Otolemur garnettii
AGAAAACTGATTTCCAAAAGAGAATGTGTATGTGAGAGTCTCTGGATTCCAAAGGTCTATTGAACTGAAGGCAAAGGTTGTGCTCGAGGTTTCCTAACCAGTTGGAGTTGTCCAATAAATTTGATCAAGTGATAGAATGTGGCAGGAACTAGACCTAGGAGCCACATGTAGTTGAGCCTGATGTAGTTGAACTGTGCCATGAGGAGGAAGATCATAATATGTACAGATGAAGAGTTAGATGTAGATGATGGAGGAATAATTGTGAATGATGTTATCTCCCTTGATAATGTCTATCACTTGGCTACCAAGTTAATCCCTTCTAATAAAGACAAAAAAGCCATTCAAGTGGACCATCTCATAATACCACCTCAGCAATCACCCTTGAATAAAGATTTACTGCTACACAACCTTATAACTGTGGGAGTACAGAATAGTGAAAAGGGCCCAGATAGAAAAGCAACCAGGAATAGGAAACACAGTATATATGGAGAAAAAATACTCAAGAAATATGAAATTGAGGAGGCCAATAATGAGAATTTCAAAACCTGCAGAAAGATTTTAAAAGCTGAAAGGCAAGAAGCTGTGAAGACTTCACCATCACATGTAATGTACATGCTGAAGGAAAATCCTACATTGAACATGTTTTTTCTGAGGATTTAGAAGACTGTGGGTAGAAGGAGAAGCTGAAGAAGAGATGTATGAGAAAGAATGCCATTTTGAAGTTAGTGCACATGATCCTCTGATTCTTCCTAAGGGCAAGATTTAACAAGAGATTTTCAGGTACCAAACCACAAAGACAGGAGAAAATAACCAAAGAACTCACATAACAACTATAAAACAATTAGCAACATGACAGGATTGCAACTGCATATATAAATATTAACCTTAAATATAAATTAATTAAATGATCCATTTAAAAGATGTAGATTGGTAAAATTGATTTACAAAGAAACAAAACATGAACCAACTATATGGTGTTTACAAGAAAGTCATCTTACTAGTAATGATACAGACTGAAGATAAATGGGATGGGAAAAGACCCTTCATGCTAATGGAAGCCAAAATTGAGTAGGAATAGCTATACTTACATCAGGTAAAACAGACATTAAATCAATGATTAAAAAAAAAA
>NW_003852398.1:46121533-46134326 GCF_000181295.1 Otolemur garnettii
AAAAAAAAAGCAAACAGACTCAAAGCTAGTAAAAGACAAGAATTAATGAAGATCAGTGCAAACCTATATGAAATTGAGACCAAAAATTACAAAGAAACAATGAAACAAAAAGGTTCTTCTTTGAAACAATAAACAAAGGAGAGGAGATCCAAACAAACACAACTGATGGCACAGAAATACAAAAGATCACCTGAGATTACAATAAACAACTCTATATTTGCAAGCTAGAAAACCTACTAGAACTGGATAAATTATTAGAAACATAATCTCCTATCATTTTTCAGCCTTTGGCTAATATCGACAGTTGACACATGCAATCTCCCAAGACTGAATCAAGAACAAATAGAAATCCTAAACAGATTAATAAGAAGTAGTGAGGTTTAATTCATAATAAAAAAGTATCACAACAACAAAGCCTAGGATCAGATGGATTCACAGATTAAATCTACAAGGAAGAATTGATACCAACCCTCTTGGAAATGTTCCAAAAAATTAAAGGGGAAATCCTCCCTAATATATTCTACAAAGCCAGTGTCACCCTGATACCAAAGGTTGAGAAGAATAATCTCTCTTCTTCTCTCTCTTTCACATACACACCCACACACACACACATACAAAGAGCAATAGGCGGCACCTATGGCTCAAAAGGGTAGGGCACTGGCCCTACCAGTGTTGGAGATGGCAGGTTCAAACCCAACTCTGGCCAAAAAAAAGCAATATCCCTGACAAAGAGAGATGCAAAATTCCTCAACAACATACTAACAAGCCAACTCCAATAGCACATTAAACATATAGTACACTTATGATCAAGTGAGTTTTATTCTAGGGTATAAGGATAGTCCAATATGTGTAAATCAATAAATGCAATTCATCACATAAACAGAAGTTAAAACAAAACCTATATAATCATCTTTCTGAAATGCAGAAAAAGCATTTCACAGGACTTAGCAGTCCTTCACAATAAAAATTCTCAAGAAACAGTCACAAAGGGAACATACCTCAAAAGAAAGAAGGCCATATGACAAATCGATTGCCACCATGATACTAAATGGGATAAAGCTATAAGCAAACCCTCTAAGAACTGAAATAAGACAAGGATACCTATTTCACACTCCAATTCAACATGGTAATGGAAGTCCAGAGAAAGAAAATAAATGGCATGCAAATTAGGAAAGAGGAAGTCCCATTATCCTTGATCTTATACCTAAAAATTCCTAGACTCCCCCCCAAAAAATTTAGATTTGGTAAATGAATTCAGAAAAAATTAAGATACAAAATCAATGTATAAAAAGCAGTAGTATTCCTATACACTAAAATAATCAAGCTGAGAAGTAAATCAAGGGGACAACTCCATTTATAATTAGCTACAAATAAAATTAAAGACTTAGGAGTCCATTTAAACAAGGAGGTGAAATACCTCTATAAGGAAAGTTATAAAATGCTGATGAAAGAAATTTTTGATACACAAATCAATTTAAAAACATCCCATGCTCATGAACAAAAAGAATCAATATCATTAAGACGACCACATAGCCCAAAGCAACCCATAGATCAATGCAATCCCTATCAAAATACCAACATAATTATTCACAAAATTAGAAAAAAGCAACTCTAAAATTCATATGTAACACAAAAAGAATCTAAGTAACCTTAAGCAAAAGAACTAATCAGGAGGTATCACATTACCAGACTTTAAGGTATACTACAAGACTATAGCAACCAAAACAGCATAGTGCTGGCATGAAAACAGAAATGTAGACCAATGGATCAGAACAGAGAATCATCCTCTCATAGCCACCTGATCTTTGACAAGGCAGACAACAATATTCAATGGGGAAAAGAATTCCTATTTAATAAATAGTACTAGAAAAATTGGATAGGCACAAGTAGAAGACTGAAATAGGGTCCTCACCTCTCATCACTCACAAAAATTAATTCAAGGATAGCAGACTTACACCTAAGACATGAAACAATAAAAATTCTAAGAGAATACATTGAAGAAATACTTCTGGATATCAGCCAAGGCAAAGAATTTATGAAGATTCCATAAAACAAAAATAAATGGGACTTATTAAATTAAAAAGTTCTGTATAGCTAAGGAATCAATAAAATAGAGAATCTACAGAATGATAGAAAATATTTGTATGCTATAAATCTGCTAAAGGACCAATAACCAGAATCTACAAAGAACTAAAGCAAATTAGCAAGAAAAAAAGTCAAACAACCCCATTAAAAAGTGTGCTAAAGACATGAACAGAAGCTTTTCAAAAGTACTTAGGGGAATGGCCAATGAAAATATGCTGAATATCTCAAATTATCAATAAACTGCAAATCAAAACCACCATAAGATAACACCTAATTCCAGTGAAAATGGCTTTATCAAAAAGATCAATGGATGCTGGTGTTGGTGCAGAGAGAAAGGGACTGTTGGTGGGGGTGAAAACTAGTACAACCTCTATGGAGGATAGTATTGAGATCCCCCAAAGATCTAAAAAGTAGACCTCCGATTCAATCCAACTAACCCGTACTGGGTATTACCCAAAGTGAGGGAAAAAAACTTTTATCAAAAAGACACTTGCACTGTAATGTTTATTGCAGCACAACTCAAACACAAAGATGTGGCATCAACCCAAGCACTCATCAATTAATGAGTAGACTAGTAAAATGTGGTCTATGTGTACCATGGAGTACTACTTGGTCATAAGAAAATGAACTAACATCTTTTGTCACAACTTTGATGGAATTGGAGACCATTCTTCTAACTCAAGTATCACAAGAATGGAAAAACAAATAGCACATATACTCTATTAAATTAGAACTGATTTATCAACACTCTTACACACATATAGAAGAAAAATTCAATGGTAATCAAGCAGGTATGGGGAAGGAAGATCTGGGTAAAATCATGCTTAACTGGTACAATGAACACTATCTGGATGATAGCACAATTATAACTTTGACTCAAACTGTAAAAAAAAAAAAATTCATGTAATCAAAATATTTGTACCCCCATAATATTCTCAAATTTATACAAAGAAGAAATTGAGGTCATTAAATATGGGGGGATAAGAGAGACTGTAACATTAAAATTGAGATGAACATAATTTGGTATAATCTATCAAAACTCAAAATGCACATTATACATGACTTTGATCTAAAAATTTCACCTCTAGAAATTTAACTATTAAGTATAATTATATAAATATGCAAAGCAAGATATATACATAAAACTTTTCATTACAGTTTCGTTTGTGATAGCAAAGATCTGAAACAATCTAAGAAGAAACTGGGGAAAATAAATTATGGCATTATGGAATATTACATAGACTTTATAAAAGAATAAGTTAGGTCTACATAAAATTACCTGAAAATATTTTCACAACATTTCATTAGTTATAAAAGGAAGTTGCCAAATGGTATGTATATGATTCCACTTAGGTAAAACTTTAAAAAATGTTCATATACCCAAGAATGTGTTTGAAAGTAAGAAATAATAAATCTTCAAGCAAAATTTTTATCAAAATAGAAATTGAGGCTCGGCGCCTGTGGCTCAAGCGGCTAAGGCGCCAGCCACATACACCTAAGGTGGCGGGTTTGAATCCCTAGCCCGGGCCGCCAAACAACAAAGATGGCTGCAACCAAAAAATGGCCAGGCGCTGTGGCGGGCGCCTGTAGTCCCAGCTACTTGGGAGGCTGAGGCAGGAGACTCGCTTGAGCCCAGGAGTTGGAGGTTGCTGTGAGCGTGATGCCATGGCACTCTACCCAGGGGGATAGCTTGAGGCTCCATCTCAAAAAAAAAAAAATAGAAATTGAGAAGCAGTGACTCTTCCTTTTCACTTTCTGTTTTTATAATTGTTGCATAATTTACCAAAAATTTGTGTACATTTTGTAATAAAATAACTGAAAAGACAAAAATAAAACCTGAAACTATAAAAATACTAGACAAAAACTTAGGGAAAATGCTTCTGGACATTGGTCTTGGCAAAGAATTCATGACTAACACCTTAAAAACACAAGTGACAAAAACAAAAATAGACATAAGTAAACTGAAATGCATCTGCATAGCAAAAGCAATAATCAGACTAAATAGACAATGTGTAGACAGGGAAAAAATATTTGCTAACTATGCATCTGACATGGGACTGATATCCAGAATTTATAAGAAACTCAAATTATTTGATAACAACAAAAAAGACACCCTATTAATAAGTTGGTAAAGGACATAAATAAACATTTTTCAAAAGAAGACAAATGGCCAATAAGCATATAAAAAATGCTCATTGTAAAGCAGAGAAATGCAAATAAAAACCGCAATGATATATCATTTTACATCAGTCAATCCAAACTTGTTCACATGGCTCACAGAGTCCCTAACTAGCCTCCCCTAGTTTTCCTGTCCCCTCTCTTGACAAGCCCCCATCTACTCTTATCTTCTAAGCTGCTGTAAGGTCTCTTCCATCTAGGTTTTCAAATGTCTGTTAACTTTTCCTTAATCTTTTGCCCACCATCACCACAACTCCTTCCTCCTAACCCCTATTTCATTCTCTAATTATTCTCTCAAGAAAATTTTTCTGGTAGATTGAGATAAGGGTTTCAGATAGGTACTTTAATTTTTTTTTTTCTTTGAGACAGAGTCTCACTTTGTTGCCCTTGGTAGAGTAACTTGGCATCATAGCTCACAGTAATCTCAAACTCTTGGGCCCAAATTATCCTTTGACCCCAGCCCCTTCAGTAGCTAGAACTACAGGTGCCCACCACAACACTTGGCTATGTTTTTTTAAAGACAGGGTTTCTCTCTTGCTCAGGCTGGTCTGGAACTCCTGAGCTCAAGCAATCCACCTGCCTTGACCTCCCAAGAGTGCTAGGATTACAGGCGTGATCAACTAGGTAATTTAATGACACCATACTCCATTATATTACTTCCCTCACTATTGTATAACAACTGTATCCTCCAAAGGACTGCTAAGTACTCTAGGTGCAGAGAAAGTTTTCTTTGGTTTTGTATACACAACACAAAACATAGCACATATTAAGGGAATAACAAACATTTGTGTAATAAATTTGAATGGAGGAAAAAAACCCAATCATCCAATTGGTTTGGGGTGGGTTTTCTTCCCTGCCAAACTATGCAGAAAAGTAATTTTGATTTTTCAATTTCCAGAAAAGCTTGTTTTGGAAACCCAGGCTGAGTGTAGTAGAGGATGTATTCAGACAGTTAACTGGGAACAGTTAGGGATGATGAGGCAATCCAAAAGGCTCTATCTCAGAAAGATAAATCCAAAGCCAGATAAACTGTCTGGATAGTTGTTCATCTGAAGGTGGCAGTCAAAGGGGAAAACGATGAGTAAATCATGTGGGAGTCTGATAGTTTGAAGTAGAATAAGAGATGTGGAAAAATTTACTGAGTCAAACAAAATAGCCTCTAGAGGGAAGTCTGCAACTTTAGGAATCCATGTTCCAAGAAAGAGTAAATAAAGAACATGACTGTTCAGAATATTATGCTTTTCTACTCCTTTTCAAGGATATTTCTTCTTCCTCCCTCCTTCATTTGTTTTATCTATAAATAATTTTTACTGCTTAACACAGAGGAGGATTTCCCATACCAAGTGATGAGATTTGTAAATGTAAAGTGTTGCTATTCTCTCTATAGTGGAGAAAGAAACGTTGCAGGACTAATTTTTCCAGATCTTTAAAGTATGACAATGGTGCTTTAATAGGGATTGCATTAAATCGGTAGATTGCTTTGGGTAGTATGGACATTTTAACAATGTTGATTCTTCCCAGCCATGAGCATGGTGAGTTTTTCCATTTGTTAACATCTTCAGCTATTTCTTTTCCTAGAGTTTCATAGTTGTCTTTATAGAGATATTTCACACCATTTGTTAAGTACACTCCCAGATATTTCATCTTCTTTGGCACTACTACAAAAGGAATAGAGTCCTTGACTGTTTTCTTAGCTTGACTATTGTTGGTCTACTACTTCCTTATGTTGACCACCACTGTATGTTGACCAGTTTGTTACAATCCACTGGGTGGTCAAATTACAGAAGTTCTACTGTAGTTGGATGTGACTTTCATTATATTTTTATTAGCACCACTTAAAGTAGCTTTTTTCAAAGCAGATTTATATTCTATTTAAAATATAAAAATTGCATAGAAAGTTTGTTTGGGGATTTTTACATGACTATTAAATTCTCATTTTTATTTCTCAAGCAGTATATATTATAGTCAATAAAATTTCCCCAATCTTGTCAAACATACCAGAGAAATGTATTTTATATCTTTGAGGGAGACAATTTGGAGGATTTAATGTAGAAAAAAAACTTGATTGAGATCAATAAAATAGCAACTGTTGAGTGAAAAGTCTATATTTCTATTTGCAGATGACCACAGCAAACATTTCTAGACATTGAAATACCAAAGTGACGTAAATAAGAAAGGGGTGATCTAGTGGCTATGGGGAGAGGCAGAAACATTTCAAGTAAGGTCAAGCTAGTCACACACAGTTCTCAACATGTGGGTCGCAACCCACAGGAACCGTATTAAAGGGCTGCAGTATTAGGAAGGTTGAGAACCACTAAGCTAGTGTGTATAGTGATATATTTAGAACAAAGGAAATCCAATTGCAGAACCCATGATCAGTCAGAACCCAGGACAGGTAGCTAATCATTATTTCCTCACATCTGGACTCAACACTGAACAGGGGTCACAAAAACTAAGAAAATAACACCAAAAAGAAAATATCACCATATTCTGGTTTTCAAAATACAGCCTAAATCTGTAGCTTGGAATCTATATGCCACTGTGAGTATTCCGTTAAGAAAACCATAAAAGGGGCAAGTGGATTGATTGGAAGTCAACTAGAAAGATTAGAATAAAATCAATATTTTTCTATCTAAAAACAGACTCAAAATTCAGAACACCCTAATGGATTGGGGTATGGGTTCATGGTGCAGAATAATCATGAAGAGGACACATATGGAAGGGAAAGGGACAAGAACGGCCACTTAACAGAGTACCTGATCTGTGCCTCATACAATGCTTTTAAAAAGGACTATTTCATAAGCAGTAATAGACTTACACAACTTATCTTTTTCCTAAATGTTAAACTAAATACAAAAGTGATAGAGACACATGTTGGTATCCTCATAGAATATGAAAGGAATCAGTGTTTTTGACTCTCCCATTAATTTTCTGAGTTGAATAGCAAGGACAACAACCAAGCCCTCCCAGTATAATCCTTTGGTGTCTCTGCTACAGACAGAACCCAGGCCTAGATGGAAATGATTCATTTAGTTAATCCCAAACTTGGAAACACATAAAGGAACATTTGAAAGTTGTACCTCTGGTCAATTGTCTATAAAAGTTTAAAAAGTTATAAATGAAAACTGAGATTTTTGTGATATGAGTCCTTTCTTTCTTCTCTCCGTATTTCTTATATGTAAAAATGTAGCAGAGGAAATTCTGCCCTTTGAATCTCCTTTCCACTATTATCCTAAAGAAGAAAAAAAAAAATAAATAAATAAATAAAGTCTTGTTTGCTTGAGCAAGCCTGGGGTATGCACCCTGCTGTTCCACGGTTATTAACCAATGATTCATCAAGTTCTCATTTAGTCAAGAGAAAATTATAAAAATGAAACCATAAGGAAATCAACACTGACACTAAGTTATACCAAGGAGCAGGATTTAGACAGTTATACTGCTATTTTTGTTCCTTGCTTGTGCCTACAACTAGCATTCTGGATATTGGTCAGGAATCACTCACCAGTGAGAGTGCTGAGGGATTTTCACGGTGTGTTGATGGAATAATGGAAGTTCCTCCGTCTATCTCTGCCTTCTAGCATACTTCTTTGTCTGCTTACAGTTTTCATGCCAGAGAAGTTTATTTTAAAATCCAAAACAGTTTTAGAAAAGCAGTGGCACCAAAAATGCATGAAGTCATTCTCAGATTACTCCGTGTCATAGACAATAGTCAGAATCTTGATTGTGATCTGGTTGAAGCATAAATACAACTCCTCTAAAGTGCTGCATCGGATAATTCCAGAGCAAAGATCCAAGAGTTTGGTCCCGTGACAACCACCTCTACCAAACATATACACATAATAACATTGGCTATAGATGAACATAACACAGAACGACAGAGATCTGAAGCTAACAAGCTAGCCCGAGATTGGCAGTGGGGAGTTATGACTTGAAAGGGAGCGAGCTCCTCAGTGCCAGTTCATCATGTGCAGATGTGCTTACCTCTCCTCTTCCTTCTTAAAAAAGGAACACAAAAATGAATAAACTTTGAAGAGAATTGTAGGCATACATGGGGGTATTAGAATCTTTAACAATATTCTGGAAGTCTGAATGTACATGGAATTATGTTGATAAAAAAAAGACCACTAGAAAATCTAAATGGGAGTGAAAGTCAAATGCCCCAGTAGAACCCTAAGGTCATCGCATGTAGGCATGAACTCGAGAGTGGTTCCTGAAGGCCATGTCCAGGTCTCAGCATGCAGACCTCTCAAGAGATAGGGCTTCCCTTTTCAGATCCTAGCAGGGCAATCTCCCTCTGGTTTTACATGTATGACATAGGCACAGGTGTGACTGACTATCCTGGCTTATTCACATGTCTAATCCACATTTAAGATAAAGGGCTTAGATGCAATATTCCTACTAGAGGATGAGAAATGATATCCTAGAATTGTGCCTACACAGTATTTAAAAGTGAGTGTGAGGAGGAGACGGAGCAAGATGGCCAAACAGGTCCCTCCAACAATCGTTAGCTATAGGAATAACAAATTGAACAAATATCCAGACAAGAAAACATCTTCATAAGAACCAAAAATCAAGTGAGTAATCATTGTACCTGACTTTAACATTATATCAAGAAAACAGGCACTGGAGAAGGTAGAAACATCAGTCTTGCATTGCCACGGACATCTCTTCTCCATCCCTGAGTGTTGCCTCAGGAGCAGTGGATGGAGAAAGAGTCTGTTCGGTTAGGGGAGGAAAAGAGAAGTAATGTAGGATTTTGCAGGGGCCCTCAGGGCTGCCCTGTCATGGGGGGACGCAACAGGGTAGAATTCTGTTGGCACTGATGGAGGGAAACAGCCCTGGCCAAAGGGGAATCCTCTACCCCAGATAAACATGAATTCAAGAAGCTTGGGCCCAGAATAAATGTGTAAGTCAGGCCACAAAGACTGTAGTTCCTGGGAAGGTTCTGAGGCTAAGCTGGGCTAGGAGCCAGTGGACTTAGAATGCAAATGACTCAGTAAGATACCAATGGTGGCAGCTGGGGGAACCATGCATTGCCCCTTTCCCAACTCCAGGCAGTGAAGTTAACAGAGAGTTACTTCCATTGGGGGAAAGTGAAGAGTACAGAGGACTTTGCCTTGCAACTTGGGTACCAGCTCAGCCACAGTAAACTAAGGTACTGAGCAGATTTCGGAATGCCTGATGCTGAATGCCTCAGCTTCTGGACAGGACCTCTATACCCACCTGGCCAGAGGAAACATGCTGCCCTTCAAGGGAAAGACCTTCCTTAAATTCCATGAATATTATTCATCATAAGTGGTGAAATATGATTTTATTTGGACTTGTGTCTAGGTATCACAATTATCATAAACAAGTGCGTAGCCTTGTTATGAAAGAATCTTTGTTCTGTTTCATAGTGGTGGGGAATCTTCCCATTTTGAAAGGGAATGTGCAATGCCTTTCTCCTTTCAAGTTATCTGGCTACTTCTAGACTTTTTCCCCACTAAAACTTGTCTCATAACATATCTTATGGAAGGAAAGGAAAAAAAAAAATATTCCCTGAACCTGAGAATTAGCTTCACTTTAAAACTGACATCCTTTGAACACTTTGGCCTATCAAACTTGGCCTACTTTTTGGAAACCTTTCCTTTTCTTCTGCCAAGAAATCTATTTTAAGTTTTAAAAACATCAATGATCTGCTTTTTGATCACTAAAAGACACTGACTGATAGTTTATGAGATTAAAATTTCAGATTTTAAGAATTCCCAAATGGTAAAGCCTATTGATTTACTCCTAGGAGTATGCACATAAGCATTTGTTTTTATCTTTTTAGTTGATTGATTTTAATTAAATAACTCATTCCAAGTTTCAGAACTAAATGGAACTTCATCTTACTTTCCAAAAAATTAAAGGGAAAATGTCTCATGCCTTTTCTGTTGCTATAACAGAATTCTTAAAGCTGGGTGATTTATGAAGAAAAATGGTACATTTTGCTCATGATTCTAGTGGCAGTAAAGTCCAAATTTATGGTTCTGGCATCTACTGGGCTTCTGGCAAGGGCCACATTCTATGTCAAGCCAGAGACACAGGAAGGCAAGGAGGTGTATGCAAAGAGAAATGGAACACAGAAGAAGCCTCATTTTATAAGAACCCACTCTTCATTTCTACAAGAGTGAGAAATCAATCCTGCCAGTTGTCACCAATCCATTCATGAGGACATATCACCATGACCCAAATACTTCTCACTAGGCCACACCTCCTCAAACTGTCATATAGACAGTTAAACTTCAACATAAGTTTTGGTGAAGATGAACTACATCCAAACCATTTACTGGAAAGCTAAACATTTCCAAATATGGCAACGTCAACAACTGTTCAGGCTACAGACCTAGAAGTGTTGCTCAGCTAACAAGAGGCCATATCCCTATAAGGAGCAAAGGAGAAAGTGCTTTTGTTCCTACAAAGCATAGATCCTTGACTGAGTCACTTAACTTGCTTACTTTTCACATTTGCTAAATGGGATTATTACTGAATTTCATCCATACAGAGTTATTAAGGGGATACAAGGGAGCTCAGAGGCATTCGAATTGTGTTTCACATTATAGAAGGACTGTACTGAAAGCATACAATTAAGAGCTGGGTTGAAGATTAGTGGCAAAGTTTCCTCCTGATTACCATTTATGTGACTAAGCAAAGTTTTCCTCCTGAGGCCATTTATGTGACTCAGCCTCAGATTCCTCGCCTATAAACGATGGCGATATATTAGACAATGTGATTTCTCTATCAACTACAAAATTTTATGACTGAATAATTGCAAGATGGGCACATTTATGATTTTATAAGTAAGTTTGGGTAAAATGATGTCTCAGTCTCACATAACATATCAGAGGCAAGACTTAATCCCATGAGCCTTTACTTGGCCATCTCATTAGCTCCTGGATACCTCATGCTTCCTAAATCAGTCAACAAATGTCTATAGAGGATGGCTACATGCCAGGCAACAGGTTAAGCTTGGAATTAAAAAAAAAAAGTTTAAAACTTATTAAAAGTGGATTACGTCTTCCATGGCTCGCATCAATGCAAACTTTCAAAATAAAACAAAAGCAAATTATTTGAGGAAAAAAAATCACAAAGTATATTTAAGTGTACCAGTATCTGAGTTCACAGACCATATCTCTGGTGTTTCACTGGCTTGTGCAATTGTTTTCTTGCTTTTATGTCCTACCACATTCTTTTAATAAGATACATACATCTTCATTCTCTGTCTCCATGTGAATAATACAATGCAACTCTTACACAATAATTCATAAAGTCCTTGCAAAAATGATTAATCACCAATTTTTATAGCAATTTATAGAAAATATGGGAATATATACACATGTCACTTATTTTTAATACTTTGTTTTATTTTGTTTTTGAGACAGAGTCTCATTTTGTCACCCTAGATGAAATGCTATGGCATCACAGCCCACAGCAACCTCAAACTCGGGCTCAGGAGATCCTCTTTCTTGAGCCTCTGGAGTAGCTGGGACTACAGGTGCCTGCCACCATGCCCTAGCTAGTTTTTTTCTATTTTTAGTAGAGACAGAGGTCTCATTCTTGGTTAGGCTGGTCTTGGACCAAGATTGCTCAGGCAATCCACCCGCCTCAGCCTCCCAGAGTTACATGAGCCACCGCACCTGGCTCCTCATTCTTATAAATTCATATTTATGTTTAATTTTTCTTTAAGAATTGTACGGGTAAAATAAAAATAACAAACACATTTAGAGGCAGACTTCTTTCCATGTTGTTCTATGACTAGGGGGGCTTTTTTATGACTTCCATATTATCAAAATATTAAGGATTATTAAAATCCAGGGCTGGTTTCTCAGGGAAAAGAAGCTCAGAGATGGATTTCAGAGGAGACTTCTTAGCTCCCAATAAATGTTGTCTAAACTCTTGCTAATACCTGACATTTCTGAATAGAATAAAACTTTCCATCCACAAAACACAAAACTCCCAGGAAGAAGCAAAGCATCTAATTTTATTGCTGTTGGCAGCTAAGAAAAACAAGGCTTGAGAGCAGATCCCAAGCAAAAAGAGCCCCCAGGGGACCCGATGCCAATGGAAGGTAGAGATGGACACTTTCTCAGGGCAGAATCAGGAAGCAGAAGCCAGAATAAAAAATGCAATAATTGTATCCAAAGTTAGGTGGTGAACATGTTTGAAGTATCACCACTGAAGAGATTGAAGATTTAGTTTAAACTGGCATCTCATGATCCAGTACACATCCACTCAGGTCTGTAAACTTGGAGAATTTTTTATTTTTATGTTTTCATGTTGAAGATGAGCGCAAGGAGAATTTGTTTCATGAATTGAAAAATCAAAAAAAAGGACAAAAAAAATCTTTCCATTGGAAAACATTTTCAGAGATTAAAATATTGGTTCCTCAGATTAGTATTTCTCAAATAGGAGTGTTTGGAAAACTTTTCCCCCTTGAGAAACAAAAGATAAATAGGAAGACCCTCAGAGAAAACAACTCCTGGAAGTGACCTCGTCGTTCCCAGTCAGT
>NW_003852398.1:46134497-46146701 GCF_000181295.1 Otolemur garnettii
GGCTATTTTTTGGTTGCAGCCGTCATTGTTGTTTGGCGGTCCGGGCTGGGGATTCGAACCCGCCACCTTAGGTGTACGTGGCTGGCACCTTAGCCGATTGAGCTATAGGCGCCAAGCCCCCAGTCAGTCTTAATCTATCAAACTCAGAAAAGGAGAGTCCGGAAGCGTTTCTAAGACTCCCGGGGTGGATTTTCAAGAACCGTTCAGCATGTAATTGTGTGTAGGACTTAGGAACTCACTGTAGAAATGGGCTATGTATCCGACAGCTAGGCTGAAGGGAAATGTGTCTTTGGAAATTAGTTTGGAAACAAAAATGTAACATCTAAGGCATACTGGGATGGGTACCTCAAGACCCAAAGGTGCCTATTCTCAGTGTCCACTGTCATCAGAATCACTTAAGACAGCTTTAAAAATACAGGGGCTTGGCCAAAAGAAAATCTGCTTTTTCATATAAAGCTCACTAGGTGATTCTAATGCACTCAAGACATTAATAACTTCTATTCAGGCTGAACAGGTAATTATGTAATGACACCTCACCTACCCCTGGGGAGAAAAAAGCAAAAGAAATCATTTCTTCCTCCTGACTACTTCTGTCTTCAGCTGTAGCACATACCGGACATGTCAAAAATGTCAGGGAACACTCAGGATGTCTGTAAAGCTCAGACTTTGCTCAGTTATGACAAAAATGTCTCCAGAATCTTTTCATGTGTTTTCTCACTCTTAAAATGCTTCATTTTCAGAAGAAATATGGAAAAAAAAATTTTTTTCTTCCAGAAAATCTAATATTTGCTGGACAAGGTGATGGTGGTAAACAGAACAAGAAATAGTCATATTTTTGTATTACAGCTAGGGCACTTGTGGCCTGATCCAATATATAAAATGTCAAAACATTGAAGAATCATGGAAGAGAATGGTTGAGTCAAAATATTTCAGCTTGACAAGATAGATATTAGACAGAACAGATGTTTATCTTCTTACTAGAATTAACCAATCTACATTTCTGATAACATAAGAAAGCATGTGCACTGAAGAAATTTGGAAAATATTGAAAAGTGCGTGTATAGAAAACACTAAGTTTTAGCCCCAACTAGAAAGTAAGCTCTACAGTGCCTCAGGCATTGCTGTAACCACAATACTGTGACTAGTTCCTGGTATGGCGATGGCTTATTCAGTAAACATGTATAATACAATGGGATTGAAGAGTTGATGATAATAGTGATATTCTGACAAATTTCAAATACTCACAATCAATTCCCTCAAACAATAAACATCTCATTATATAAGGATTCCTTAATGTTTCATTCCATGAAAGAAATTGTTATACTAGAATTAAAAGATCATGAAATCTTCTTTGTAGAAAACTTGTACCAATTTTTATGTCAAAATATTGCTTCAGATTCCCTTTTTATTTGCTTATGCACGTATTAAGAGCAGTAGTAAATTGACTTTTTATTTTCATTTTTTTGTGATTAATAACTTTGAACATTTTTTGACTATAGTTATTTGTATTCTTTCTTCGGTAGATGCCTGGTAATTTTCTATGTACTCATTTCTAATAGGAGAAAACTGCCATTTTAAAAGTGAATTGATAACAAGTTTGTGCATAAAAAATAAATATGTTCTTTTCTCCAGTTGATGTTGGCCTTTTAACTATTTCATGGCCACATTTCTTAGTATTTTTATATGATTTTTTTTCACCTCTGAGATAAGCTTACCAAGCTACACATTGTGTAAGGCAGATAACTAGTTTAAAATAGACCTCACTTTGGTGAAGGTATCTTTACTTTGAGAAAGGTGATATGACTTGCAATATTAAATAAATTATGAATGAAGAAAGTTTTGCTATAACTTTAAAATTATGAGAAATTTTTCACCCAATACAACTAGTGATTTATAGAAGGAAGTTATAAGCATGAACAATTTTTTTTTTTTTTTTTGCATTTTTGGCTGGGGCTAGGTTTAAACCTGCCACCTCCGGCATATGGGGTTGGCACCCTACTCCTTTGAGCCACAAGCACCGCCCGTTTTTAGTGTAGCTCTTAGATAGCTGATATTTTATTATCATTCTTTCATGAGATAAATTAAGTAAGCTTAGAAAATAAACATTTTCTGGCCATATTTCCAAATTTAGTGGCCTTATTTCCAAACCTGCCTTCTTGATTGATATTCTCAATCTCCTACTTCTGTTCTCTGTCACCTGTCCTCGGGAATGACCTTTAAATCTAAGCCCAGTGGCCTTTGTCAAGTAAATTCTGAATTCAGTACCCTTGAGAGAATATGAATGCTATAAAGGCTGCAGATATAAGCTTGGACTTCTCTACTTAACAGCTCACTCCTTTCTGTCCTTATTTTAGAACTGATAATAAAATTAGCTAACATAAAAATTCAGTGGAATTAGTTACATTTTTAAGGGAAAATGAAGTAGCCCCTTCTTTAAAAATGACCTCAAGGGTACGTCCAATTCAGGAGACTGAAGAAAAAATAATCCTTTCAGTCGATGGTTCTGGGAAAATTGATATCCACATGCAGAAGAACATACTTAGGAGAAACAGATTCTAAACCAACGGTTGGAAATACTTCAGTGGGAAGAGATCAGGTATTTCTGAGACAGAACTGGCAGGTGTCGTTCCAGGACCTGCTTCAGGCATTGCTTTGAGGGTCCTGGGTGCAGCATTGCCTGAACCAAGAAGCCTTAAAACCACCCTCTTCAGAACAGGATGGAGGCAGGGCAAGCTCCAATAAGTTAGAGCAAAGATGGTGGGAAAATAAAGGGTGTCACCCTGATTCCAGAAAAACACCACCCCTTGTTTAGCCTGTTGCTTAAATAGAAGAGCAACTGAACCCAGGTGGCCAGTTCTCTACTGCAGGGAGACCTGCCTCTGCTGTCTGTGGAGATTTTCTATAGTTTCTGAATAAGTCTTATTTTCACTTTTATTCTGTAATCTCAGTCCTGAATTCTCTCTTGCACAAAGTCAAGGAACCACATTGCCTTTACGTGGCTCCCAGCATGGGGATCATTTTTACTTTGTTTTTTGAGGCAGTCTCCTTCTATTGCCCCAGGCAGAGTGCTGTGGCATCATCACAGCTCACAGCAATCTCAGACTCTTGAGCTTGCACAATTCTCTTGCTTCAGCTTCCCAAGTAGCTGGAATTACAAGTGTATGCCACTTGAGGCAAGAGAATCGCCTAAGCCCAGGAGTTGGAGGTTGCTGTGAGCTGTGACGCCACAGTACTCTCTTGAGGGTGACAAAGTGAAACTCTGTCTCAAAAAAAAACACAAAACACAAACAAATAAAAAAAACCATGCAAGTGTATGCCACTAAGCCCGGCTAGTGTTTTTTCTGTTTCTAGTACAGACAGGGTGTTGCTCTTGCTCAGGCTGGTCTTAAATACCTGAGCTCAAGCACCTCGGCCTCCAGAGTGCTAGGATTACAGGCACATTTTTACTTTCTTACAAATGGTTTCTAGGTTGTATGATCCATTGTTACAAAATGAGAGATGAGATATCTAAGCTTCACAAAGGCAGAGATTTTATTTTTCTCCAAATGAAGACTCCGGTAGAAGATAAATAGTAAAACAAATGCTGGTCCTCCCTGGATGAAGCCATGTTTAGAGTCTTATTCCCACGGTGTGCCCAGAGAAGGGCGCCATAGAGCTTCCAACACCGGTGTACGCAATAGGATTTAAGTGCCTCTTGTACCGAGATAGGGATCTTTCTGGAAAACCAGAGCTTTGGAGTATGTTGCCTCTCCTAAACCAGTTTTATCTGTTTATTTTTTTTACTTCTTTTTTTGTAGTTTTTGGCCAGGGCTGGTTTGAACCTGCCATCCCTGACATATGGGGCCAGAGTCTTACTCCTTTGAGCCACAGGCACTGCCCTATCTGTTTATTTCAGAACGCCCTACTAATGTTAGTTTTACTTTTTTACTTCTGCTATGACAAAAAGACAAGGAAAAAAAAGGAAAACCATTATAGTACATGACACAGATAACCCATTAAACGTGACTGACAGGTATGACTTGTTGGCTACTCGACTAACGACCTTCAGTGTGAATCTCAAGGTACCTATGATTACAGGTTCACCCACATCTGCTCTCCAGCACACTCTACAAAGTTGAATGAATTTGAGTTGCTATTGCTCATTGGCTGGGGCTGGGGGGTGGACAACCTTAGTTTTCATGACATGAGGATCATTTCACTCCTTAGGAATGTAGAAATTCTTGTTCTTAATTGTAAGCCATGCTATCTTCACAGAGAATGGTAGTTCTTTTTCTCTTAAGATTGAAAGCCAAGCAACTTTAGCCAAACAAAAACTCGTATGATTTGGGTTGAAGTTGCAGAAAGAAGAGCCAAGGCCCTTACTATAGACTATTGGAATGAATGTCTTCTGTCAGGAAAAGACCTGCCCTGTCAGATTAACTTTAAGTATTAAGAGTTGAACTGTGCCAAGTACTTTATAAATGTTGTATGAATTCTTCTCACCAAGAGTAAGATAAGAAGTGTTATGTCCTTCTTTTGCAGATGAAGAAATTGGAGTTCACAGGAGTGATTCGATATTTGACTTATCCAGGGTGGTCTCTCTATTTCCTCAGGTGACATACCTGGTTGATTGGGCCATTGCTATAGATCATTTGGGGTCCATGTTTGTGAGACTGGAGCTCTTCATCCCATCAGAATTTTCTTTTGGACTCTGAAAATACAGGAAACATAGATGTGTCCAGTTGCCTTTATCGTTTGAATAGGTCTTCAGATAGTTTTGTTGTGTAGGTAGTCTGAAACCAGAGATTGAAGGGCGCCAGGATAAAAACTAGGGCAGACTGACACTTAAGTCCGTCTTCAAGAGTGGCAGCTGAAGAGTTAACTAGAATAATCAGAACACAGCCATAGCCAGATATGAAAGCCAACACTGATTTGGTAGCATGAAAAGTTCTCCCAATGACTTTTTCAATGTAATTATCAGATGACTCGATAGTAGAAAGATTTGTTATATAATGCCAAATACGTGGAACTGCAAAATAAGGAAAACTGAACTACCACAGTTAGCTGTTTTAAAAGCTGGCAGCAGATTAGACTCATTTTACAACAGTTTTTAAAAATATTAATATCCAGGACTCAATGCAAATCAATTAACCATAATCTCCTGGGGAAGGCTGCCATGGGTACATTATTAAAGCGCTGATGATTCTAATGTGAAGATATGGTTAAGAATTACTGTCCCAGGGCTAACAACTGTCCTAAGTGAAGTTTCATCTGTCCTGTGATTAGGCAATTCTTCTCTGACTTTTGACTTTTAACTGCATCAGAATCTCCTGGGAATTGTATTACATCACAGGTTCCATCTCCGCAGGAGTAGGGTGGAGCTCTACAGTCTTCATCTGCCACAGGTGTGATGGCAACGCTGATGGGTTGAGGTGGGCAGGAAGTAGCAAGCACTGGTTCCCAAATTTGGCTGCACGTTGTAATAACCTGGGGTGTTTTAAGAATTAGACTCATTGGGTCCTGCCCATTGAGATTCTGATTTCATTGATCTGGGACATGACCTGGGTTTGAATTTTTAAAAGCTCTTCAGCTGATTGGAATAGCTTCAAAACTTGAGACTGTTTCCTGAGAGAGCTTACATAGATTGCAATAGCAAAGGCCTATTAAAAAACTACGTATGAGGAGACGTTAGAAAAGTACCACTTGCAGCTGAGGAGCTGAATCCACAGACTGGTCTCACAGCTCACAGCCCAAAACTGAAGATCAAGATTTCCATTTTCTCTAGAAGACTTGGAAGCTCTGCGTCCATGCATCAGCATTCCCCCATGGTAGCAACCAGGTACAGCTGAGTAGAACCTGCCCCCTTCAAAAGGTATGTTGACTTTTCAATTGCCAGGCTCTACCTGTCCCATTTTGTTTGAGTATTACGTCCTCATCGTGTGGACAATTGAGTTTGAGACCCCTGGGTTATGCACTGCCTACTACACTAACTCCAGGCCACGTGGCATGACTGGAGACTCCCCAGCATAATCGTATTTAATCCAGAGTGACTAAACACAAAGTGAATAATTAGCTTTCTCAATAGAATTTTTAGATATTGCTCTGATATTTGTATTAATGAGCTGTCCTTCCCCACAGCTGCTATTCAGGACAATCTGAGGCCACACAAGTAGTAGTACGCATTAGAGCCCACAAAAGAGTTCATACATTGCAATTCCTAGCCCACTGCTATACTATTTCTGTGTTTTAGGATAATAGGAACTATCCGACAGTTAGGAGAATTAAATCAGATAAGACATAGAGCTCTTGTCAGAGTACCTGGCTCAAGGTAAGTGTTCACTCAATGAATGCCAAGCTGCTATTATTACCCATTTTGTATCTATACCCTTCACCCGTACATAGGGGCTGGGTATGTCCAGTGTAGGTAAAATAGCTCCCTCCAGAGACTATAAACTTGGAGTAACATTTCCTATCCTATTAAAGAAAAGGCCAGGAAACATTTTATCCATTAAGCCAATGAACCAAAAAATCAAAAAGAACCAAAGTGAAAGACTTTGAATTTACAAAGTCCTAACTCATTGGGGGGGGGGGGGGGGAACATGATGTCTAGCAGTTCCAAATTATGCCCAGTACCTTATCTTTGTACTGACCACTCTTCTGTGGTTTTTGGTTTTTCTCTCTTACTAATCTGAGTTCCTTCAGAAACAGTAGCTCTTTCTCAACTCTCCCCAGTGAGGGGTTTTCACTAATGTAGGTAATCAATAATGCCATACTGGAAGAAAACACAGACAAAACCATGTCTGCTCATTCCAGAGAGCTCTGGTAGCTAAGGCGGGCTTGCACTGTATTTCTCAGATGCTAAAAATCCTCCAAAAATCTATGGTGTCATAGTCTGTTGGGGACAAAGGATCTCGTGTTGTTAGAGGTTAATCCGAATGAGCCCCTGAACACCTGGAATCACATCTTTCTACATCCCAGTTAGCCAAAATAGTTTGTGTAGAACCCATATTTTAACAATATTAACAGGCTTGTTGATTTTTCCAGAACTACGCTTTGCAATTTTGCAACTTAGTTTGCATTGAAACGGTTTAACACTTACCCCTCCCAAGCATCTTTCATTTATATCTTTATCAAGCCTTTTGGGAGTAAACATTTTCAAATGGTAAAGAGGAGATCTGAGCCTATTTTGAGAAGTGTCCAGCTACCAAGCTGATGTAAACATAATATTTAGCAATCTTGAATTGTCATAGAAATTATTTTAATATCAAAAAATGTATACAATGTGCTTCAGAAATAAGCAATGAGCTTCCATTCATTTCTTCATGAAAAAAAAAAAAACTTAAATTATGCAGCCAACCTAAACTATCCCAAGTCTGGACAAAAAGATAATTTGTAAAATGCTCATAACACCCCCATGCCTTGCAAACTCATTGGATTTTTGCTACGGTTATTAAAAAATATGAGGTAACTTTTCTTAGACATGCATTTGCAATTGTGTTTGCATTTTCTAAAATATGCTTCTCTTAAAATCATAACGGTATCCTTCACGGAAACATTGAAAAGATAATTCATTTTCTAAGAATCCATTTAACATAAGAGCAATCAACCATATTGTGTGTAGGAGGCTCAGTTGATGTGAAAATTCTCTGCACCCCAATTTTTAGCCCTAGGCAAGCTGAAAGTCTTATGTTAAGGTTTCCAGAGAGCATAACACTGTCTTTAGACACAAGGGTGGATATCTTTTGTCATTTAATCCAACTCCACTTACTAAATGCAAGAGTTTAGAGATAGCTCAGAATGACCTTTCAAAGGCTATTTACTAGCAAGAGCTAGAACAAGAAGCGGAACCCTGGCACAGACCCTGCCCTTTCCGCTATCATCTGCCCTGTCTGTTGAGAGACAATCTTCATTGGCCTCCTACATGTCTTGCTGGGGGTGCAAAACTTCAAGGTCCTGAGTACCCCTTACATCAGGCCTTTTCTATTTATGTAGCGATGTGGCTGGTAACCTTGAGAGGTGAAGTAAGGTCTCCTTTGGGACAAAGGGCAGGCTTGCTTGCTTACTGCTTGCCACAAAAGCTCAGTTAAACTCACAGCATGCCTAATATACATCTGGCACACACTGCCTCCCCCACCCATGAGACTTGGGGGCAAGGGACATCAGTGCAAATGCTCCATGCTCATGCTGCTTGCAGTGCCGTGAGTAATAATGGCACTTCTTTTTCAGACCCAGGAATCTCACATCTATGCCAACATCCTTGAAACAGTAAGGGGCTAATTTATTAGCTTATAATAAGAGTAAAATCAAATCCTAGGCCTCACCCTGCTGGATTTTAGCTTTAAAATTCGTATTTAGTGTTATTATAGCAACTGATTTGGTTATAATTACTCAGAACCTATTAGATTGGCCAATATGAAAAGAAAACAAAGGCTATAGGGTATGTTCCTATTACTCTGAATTTTAATACATTTTATGCTAATTTTGGTTATAATTATTTGCTACTGAATTTATATTTTACTGAAATTAAGGCTAACTAATATATTCAGATACTAAGAAGAGTTAAAGATTTTTAGACAGTTATTTCATAAGCCAAAATAAGATATGCAGAATTTGTCAAAGTCAGTGACTATTCATCATGGATAAAAATAAGCTATTTATTTCTGAAAGGTTTGAATACGTAAGTTGGGTGAGTTGACAAAAAAGTTTCTGGCTGAGAAAATTGCATTTTCAAATGCAAATATAAAGCCATTTAATCAAGGTTCAAAGGAAATTTAAAACAAACCATGATAGTTGGCATTCCGTAGAACTTGTAGGCTTTTCAATGAGCTCAAAAAATTAATGTAAAATGTTAAGTACTGAAATAAAAATCAAGTTATTTATAGCATCTCTGAAATTATAGAGGACTACTTATATATATCAAGAAAATCCGTGGGTACTCCCAAGAGCTCCCAGTCTGCCACCCAGGCTTCCTTCACCCTCATCATGACCTGCGCACAGAGGTTTCCCTCGTGCCATGCCCGGGGTCAGGCTGACAAGACGGCAAGAGGAGGCATCACTGTTACAGGCCTAGTGCCCCGAATGCCAGATTAATGAGCAAGTTAAAGTTTCAGCCTCTCCACTTCCAACCTGGAGGACGACATCGGGCAACTTACTCATTTTGTTCTTCCTCATGGAGTTATGAGGATTATGGAGCTGCCAGATTTAAAGGACTTAGGTATCTGACATATATTTAATAAGAAATATCTAGTAAACAATTCCTAATATGATTAGCATGCAAATGTTAAAATATTTTTCAGTTTAATTATTTGAAGCATAGAATTTAGAACTGCAATGAATCTTAGGCTCGATGAACCTAATCTCTTCATCTTGTATATAGGAAATTTGCCCCAAGGGTGAAAGCTATTAAGGCCTGGCATTTCAAGGCCTTTGGTTACAAATGCATTATACCAGCCTTGGGTCTTTCTCTAGAATGACAAGGGAAATCCTCAGTGTTTCTTGGCTTCTCTGCCAACTGCCTTCATCAACCCCTGCCTTTTTGTTACTTGAAAAGATATATGTATATATGTGTAGATAAGTAATCACACACCACATAATGACATTTTGCTGAAAAACAGCCACATAGAACTGTGATCCAACTCCACAGTTCTCTGGAATTATAGAACTCCATTATAGTTCTAGAATTATAACTCCAGTTATGGAATTATAACTCCATTATAATTGCTCTGTACAGATGTTCCATGTTTTATTAATATCTTTTCTGCCATATTATTTGTTTAGATACACAAATACCATTTGTGTTATAACTTCCTACAGCATTCAGTACCATACACTCTATACAGGAACCAGTGAAAACAATGCTGACATTACAGGACACAGGGTATTTATTTTGTCAGCTCTCCAAAAGGATAAAGTACTTACTGGCATTCAAACAATACATTTAAAAAAGAGATGCTAAAATTTGGATAGTGACTAACAATTTATAATTGTGTTGTTCATATGTTTCATGTATTATTTTTAGGATCTGAATTTCTTGGAAAAATACCCATGTTTCTAACATTTCAACTTATAAAGCATTCCACAGTTTTAGTTGTGGGCTGCCAAACAGGCTATATTAAAAGCACCATGTGCACCTTCCAGAAGTCCAATTCAAAAGTACATGTATTGGACTTACATTAACAAGTACTTGTGTATTAACTATAGGTTCTGAGATACAGCACCTCATTTCTTACATTTACTGTCTGAAGTGGGAGGAACATTTTAACAAGGAAGCAGCTGCAAGAACAATGAACAAATTAGAAGTCAAGTGACTTTCAGAGCTGAGCAGTAAAATGTATTGTGCAACCAACAATTATATCAGGAAATGAAGCTTTTGATAGGAGAGGTGTATTCTGTTTACTATTTTCTTCAAGGAAAGACACACTTTCCTCTCCACCCAACTTTTGGGGAAACAAAATAGGAGTTAGTCAGGGTGGGGAGCCTGCGGACTCCAGGCCACATGTGGCCCTCCAGATCCCCCAGGACTGACCCTCAACTGAATCTCAACTTCACAGAACAACTCCCTTCATGAAAATTTGGATTCAGTCAAAGGGCTGGACTTGAGGATACAGAAGGCAACGTGCAGTCTCACCCCTGCCTGAGGTAGGTTGTTTCCTTCCTCCTCTTCTTCATTTTTAGAGAATACTATGATGAAATTATCAGAACAACAATGTTATTGCATTCAGGAGTCAATCTGTTTGGCTTTTCTTTGTGTTAATGAGTCCTTCGGTATTAATAACATGGGAGAAGGCCTTACAACAATTGCATATGCTTGGCTCTCAGAGAACTAAGAATGTATGGCTTTATTTAACAAATCTGAATCACAAAAACTTAATATCACTTGGGGAAAAATGCAGTTCAGTGTATTGCTGGTGAAGAGTCAAAAATATCATCTTCCTATTATTTAATACAAGTCATTAGGCAAAAATAATCTTTCCTCTCCTCCTTCCTTATTAAAAAAAGGGGGGGTGTTTTTTTTATTTGTGAAATAACAACTTATAAGCCAAGAAACAAGCATGCTATAAGAAGCTATTTGAGGCGGCACCCTCAAATAGCTTGGTGGATAGGGTGCTGCCCACATACACCCAGGCTGGCATTTTGAACCCAGCCCGGGCCAGTTAAAACAACAATGACAACTGCAACATAAAAAATAACTGGGCATTGTGGCCGGTGCCTGTAGGCCTAGCTACTTGGGAGGCTGAAGCAAGAGAATCATTTAAGCCCAGAAGTTTGAAGTTGCTATGAGTTGTGACATGACAGCACTCTACTGACAGCAACATGGTGAGACTATGTCTCAAAAAAAAAAAAAAAAAAAAGCAGCTAACTGAATATTCCCACTTGTTCAATATTTGGCAAGCTTTGTGATGAATGCAAGTTCCAGAGCTGGGAATATAGATAAAGCAGTGGACAACACATAAAAATCCTCATCTACATAAGACTTACTTGGACAAGAGAAAAAAAAATTAAATAAAATATACATGTTAAGTATTGCCAAATGGTATGGAAAATAAAATAGGGAAAGGGTATGGATTACCTACGTAGTGGTGGAAAGGATTATATGGTTAAATAGGGTTGTAAGAAGGCGTTTGACTGAAGTGAGATTTGAATCAAAATACGAAGGGGTGAGCATGTGGTTATCTGGGAGAAGGCAGGGCCAAGCCGAGAGTGGAGTGAAAGCCGAGGTCCTGAGGCAAGGGGTGTCTAAGATGTTCAGGGGACAGCAAGAGGTTGGAATGCACCTTGGATAATATGAATGGGGGAAAGATATTACAGAAAAGGTTATTATGGAGAATTATAGATAGCTGGAAATTCACATAAAAAAACTGGGGACTTTGATCCTTCCTTTGAGTCTGGGCGAGCCTAAGGCTGCTGTGACCATTGGAGCACAGGGGAGATGACACCCTGCCAGCTCCAGGCCTTGTCTTCAAGAGGACTGGCAGCTTCTGCTGTGGTCTCCTGAGCCACCATAACAAAGGCCAACTCCCCTGCAGGACAGACCATGTAGAAAGCCCCAAGACCATATGGAGAAAGAGGGGAAACCAGTTGAGTCCAGCCTTCAGCCAGCCCTGCCAAGGCATCAAGCATGTAGGTAAATCCACCTGTGACCCTACAGACCCACCCATGACCAGCTGAACACCATCAAGTTACCTGATCCACCTGTGACCCTACAGACCCACCCATGACCAGCTG
>NW_003852398.1:46146924-46155432 GCF_000181295.1 Otolemur garnettii
CACCCATGACCAGCTGTACACCATCAAGTTACCTGAGCCAGCTATGACCCCACAGACCCACCCATGACCAGCTGTACACCATCAAGTTACCTGAGTCAATGTCGTGTGCCTCACAAAATCATGTTCTGTAAACTCTTGTTTTGACCCCCTAGGTTTCCCAGTAATCTGTTCCACAGCAATAGATAACAGAATCAGCCAATAGGTAAGGGGAGGAGGGCAGATGCTGTAGGGTCCGTCACTATCAGAAAGTAACAAACACTGTAAATAAGAAAGTTTACTATTTACTATGAAGGTGGATGTTACCACCTTGGAAGAGGTTACAAAGATTCAAAAAGGAAAAAATGAATTATGTAAGGAAGAGAAACTGTTTTCCACCAAAATATTTGATGTGGTTTGCCCACCCTAAATGCATATGTTGAATTCATGTTGATGGGAGCCTTTGGGGGGTGATCAGATGACAAGGAGTGCACTTACAAAAGTGCCCCAGCTGCCTTGTCCCTTCCACAGACGCACTGTCTGTGAACCAGAACTTGAGCTCTCATGAGATATTGAGCAATCTGCCAGCACCTTACCCTGGATCTTAGACTTCTCAGACTTCAGAACTGAGAAATAAATTTCTGCTGTTTATAAACCACCAAGTTTTTGGTATTCTGTTGTAGCAGCATCAACAGACTGCGACATCTTATTCTAAACTCCCAGGCAGAGATTGATTTTGAATAACAAATACTTCCTCAAATAACCAGCTTTGTGTATCAACTTGGCTAGGCTCTAAGTCCCCAGCTATTCAAATACTAAGTGTTACTGTGCAGGTAGATATATTATGGAAGTAATTACAGTTCATAATCAGTTGACTTTAAGTAGTGGCAATTATCTCTCATAATCTGGGTGCATCTGAGTTAGTCAGTTGGGAATTCTTACCAGCAGAACTGAGGTTTTGTTTCCTAGAAGAAATTCCAAATATGGACCCCCCCTCCCCCAATGCCTACAAAAGTGTTCCATCCTGCCCTTCCTAGTATCCACCTTACAAATCCAGCCTTGCCTAGCCAGCTCCCAGAGTTGGATAGGTCAATTCCTTGCAATAAATCTTTTAACTTTTACTGTTTTTTTTTTCTCTATTGAAACTTAACTGGCCATTTCTAATGAACAACTGGAAAAGCTTAAGCTGTCAGGGATCTTAAGAAATGATGAGATTCATGCTTCAGCTCTCACTGAAGTCCCTTGGAAAAGGTGGCCTAGCACAGAGCCCAGGGCACCCTTCCTCACACTCCTGCGCTTTCCATGCCCAGCCCCCATCTCCCTCAGCTCCAAGTTGGTTGAGGAGGAATTCCAAATCTTCCCAAGATCTCAGTTTGAATAGAGCTGAGAAAAGACTAGAGGTCCTAGGAAGGTTGTGCGGCGAGCTGGGAAGGCACAGAAATGAGGGGCCAGAGGGGAGAGACCACCCAAGCAACACAACGGGGCCGTAACCAACACAGGGACCCACCCAGGCTGCGTACCCAGAAGAGCCAAAGACCAAGGGCCAGTCAGCAGATAAGCCCCTGAATAACAAAGTTCTTTCCCCAAAGAAACAAACAAATCCTGAAGTGATTATGTTTGGCTACGTTTTGCACCATCAGTAGAAACGCAGGGCTAGAAGGTGAAGTTCAGTGATATAAGTTTGATTCTGCACACTTCAGATATCAATATACTCCTCTTGAAGGGAGGACGTTTCTGCTCTGTCTTGTTCTGGAGCCTCTTATCACCTGGGCTGTAACTTTTCTCCGCCTCTTTGAACCTGGGGCTTAAGGAATGAAGGACCATGGAGTCCAGACCTGAAAGCACACAGTGAGGAGCCCAGCTTGGGACCTGAATGTCTAGGGGTCCTCAAACTTTTTAAACAGGGGGCCAGTTCATTGTCCCTCAGACCATTGGAGGGCCGGACTGTGGGCCCTGGGGCTGCTAAGCAAGACAGGCAGCGGGGGAAAAAACACCCGTCGGGCTGGATGAATGTCCTAGGAGGGCCACATGTGGCCCACAGGCCGTAGTTTGAGGATGCCTGGCTAGGAAGACCTCAGGTTTTTTTTTGTTGTTGTTATTTATTTATTTTTGAGACAAAGCCTCAAGCTATCGCCTTGAGTAGAGTGCCATAGCATCACCGCTCATAGCAACCTCAAACTCTTGTGCTTAACCAATTCTCTTGCCTTAGCCTCCCAAGTAGCTGGGACTACAGGCACCTGCCACAATGCCCCCACTATTTTTTGGTTGCAGTTGTCATTGTTTGGCAGGCCCAGGCCAGATTCAAACCGGCCAGCACTGGTGTATGTGGCTGGTGCCTTAAGTCACTTGAGCTATAGGCACCACCCTAGACCTTAGTTTTTATCTGAGGAAGGCAGATTAATGGCCCATAAAGATGTCCACGTCCAGAATAAGACAGATTCTGCCAAACAACAGGAACAGCCACACTGCATTAACAACAATGGAGGAAAAAGCCATGGAGACACAGGCTATAACATAAGCAAGCTGAAATCTCCATCTTTCACAGGAAACTAGGTGAGATTATCTAAAACTTTAAATGAAGTCTTACAGAAGCATATTTATTTTTCAGTTGTGAAAGTAAACAGCAGAGGGAGAAAAAAATCCTGATAAGAGGGGTTTCTTCTAGGAAGAAAGAATAAGGATAGGAAACACTTGCTTTTCAGAACACAGAAAACTCGTTTTCTTCAAAAAATGATATTAATTTTTTTTTAAAAAAAGAAAAAGTCCAGTTTTCTAGCAAAGCCTGTCTCATTTCAAAAACAGTGCTTTATTTGGAGAAGAAACCATTTTATTACAAACACTGAGACCTAATAAAGTCCACCTGGAGTCATGTGCGTTTAATAAGACTGCTCTCTCCAAGTATTTTCTTAAATAAAAAGGTATTTGTTTTCTACTGCTATGTAGCAAACAACCACACATTTACCAGCCTAAACACACATTTATACTCCATAGTTCTGTAAATCAGAAGTCCAGACACAGCATGGCTGTATCCTTTGCTCAGGGTCTTACCAAGTGGAAATCAATGTGGTAGCTGGACTTCATTCCCATCTGGTGGCCCCAAGGACGAATCTTCCTCTCAGCTCCTCTGGGATGTCTGCTGAATGAGGTTTTTACAGTTGTCCAGCTCAGCTCTCTATTGCCTTGCTGTCAGCAGGGGCTGTTTTCAGCTCCCAGACACCCACATACTCACATCCTTCATCTTAAGTCAGCAGGGGAGACTCCCAATGCTCTCCACCTGACGCTCTTACACTGAGTCTCCTCAGCTGGTAAGACTGCCCTTCGAAGTGCTGGCCTGAATAGAGGTAAACTGATTTAGGTAAACTGCTTTGAGACCTTAATTACTGAAGCAAAACTCTTCACTGCTGTACCTCAGTACCTAGATTAGTGTTTGATTACATAACTGGGAAGGGTGTAGGCCAGACAAGGGGAATCTTGGAGGCCATTTCAGACTTCTGTTTCCTACAGCAAGCAAATCAGGGTTGTATTCTCTTCAATAAAGATAATAGGTTATTTACATGCTGCAATTAGAAAAATATTTTTAGGCATATGAATGCCATCCTGCATTTTTTTTTCCAGCTTGATCGAGAGCTGATTGTCAAATAAACCCTGTATGTAGTTAGGGTGTGTGCTGTTTTCACATACGATACATTGTAAAATACCACAGTGAAACCAATTAGTATTTCCACATCTCAGTTACTTCTGTGCGTGGTAAGAACATTTATGATCTGCTCGTTTAGCAACTTTAAATATGCTATCTTCTAAAGTTTCTTAATAAGATAGTCTACTGTTCGGGCAATGTAAGTAAACCTAGGGAACAACTTAAAAAGATAAAGGAGAACAACATGAATTCTAAAAAAAAAATTTTTAAGTATTTAAAACTTGTATTCAATTATCTAATTGATGTATCTCATTGAAGTAACTGATATACACATGGTAGCCTAGTGTATTTCAAAATATTTTAAATCCGAGTCCAAGAAGGGCCCCAGGAAGACTAAGGGAGCACTGATCAATTTCATGATGTGGGAAAACTGATTTGCAGTTGCTGATGAAAATAATAATTTTCACCATCAGACACTTCCCCCATATGAGTTAGGAAATGCACTTTAGAGAAAACCATTGAGAAGAAATAAGACTAAAGCTTACAGCCAAGGAAAGTTATGGGCACTAGGAGACTATCCTACTGGTGTTGCTCATCAAAACGCTGTTCTGTTTTAGAGACTATAAAATACCTCCTCTTTTCTGCACACTTTCCTCCTTCCGCATGCTTCCCTGCTGATAATCCTTAGCACTACAGATTAATGTAAGGGAGCACAAGGCAGGAGTTCACTCAGTTCTCATCCTGCCGTGCAACTCTGGAGAAGGCATTTCTCTCTGGGCCTCACCAGCCACATCTGTAAAGTGAAACCCTTTTAAAATGTTGGAGCTGATTCGGACCTCTGAGATCATGATCTTTATCATTCCACCTAGCTCGAACGTCCTATTGACCCAAATATAAACTTTCAAGAAGGGAAACCATTCCACCTAAAGACAGAAATGTCAGTGGACGTAACAGGGTGTTGGGTTCCCTGAAGTAAATTATCACTTCTCATTTTAGAGTTAGCTTCTACCCATGTTTTAGCATTTCAAGAAGTGAGTCCTCCAGATCAGTGTTTTTCAAACTTTTTTTTAATCGCACGGCACACTTGAACCCATAAACTTCCACACCACACTTAAATTATATTGATTACAAAAAAGAGTTAAGAAAAGCATATGCTTACCGTGCTTTGAATTTCTTTCAAAAATAACTTAATGATCTTTAAAATTTTTCACAGCACACCCATTGAAAATCGCTGCTCTAGGTCCAACTCCTTTCTCCCCCTTGCAATTCAAAACCATGGTCTATTTTTTTTGCCTATGTTGTTAAGTTCTTTACAATAACAAAAAGAAGGTCATTATCCTACAAAGTTATAGATGCTTCCAATGCCTAATGTATTAAAATCAATTCAGTTTTCCTGTAACAAGAACGCCTCGTCACCTTGTTTGGCAGGATGCACAAGAAAAAGGAGAGAAGGCAGGACTCACAGTTACGTTATTCTGAATTCTGGTGCTTTTGTTGGCACTCCTGAACCTTTGACATAATTTAATTCAATTCACATTTACCCAGAGGTTATGATGTGGCTGGTTTTGTGCCACACTGTAAGTTTCCAAGGGACATCTTTTTATCCTCGGGACACAGCACAATGTTGAGAACTTAGAGGTTCTCAAAAATGTTCCCAGAATGAGCTCAGATAATGCACATTCCCTGCTTTCAAGGAGCTCATAATCTAGTGGGGAAAGTAGAAATAGGGTAAATGACAGAGGAAAGAAATATCAGATCACACAGTGGTACTGGTGTCATGCAGAATGGCCCCCAAAGATGTTCATCTGCCAATCCCCCAAACCTGTGTACATGTTGTTACACAGCAAAAGGACATTAAAGTCAAAGATGAAATCAGGTTGGCTGATCAGTTAGCCTTAAATCTCATCAGCTCTTAAGCCAAGAAGAGGGAGGTGGAAGAGTGAGTCAGACACAGGTGATGTAAGAAAGACCAGATCTGTCCTTGCTGGCTTAGAAGTGGGAGGAATCCAGCCACAATAGCCAAAAAACGTGGGTGGACAAGAGCGGTCTGGAAAGGCCAGACAGGGAGCCTGCACTACAGCCTTGGGGAAAAGATGGGAGCCTTGTTCATACCTAGGATGACTTTCAGCCAGTGATCCAACCTGTAGAATTAGAAGTAACACATTTGTGTTGTTTTAAGACACTAAGTATGTGGTAGTTTGTTACAGAAGCCACAGGAAAGGAATCCAGGGTCACAGAATTGGTTTCAGCTGTGAGAAGTTCTTCATCATGGTGGTATCTCAGAAGCATAAAAGACCCAGGTGTAGTGGAGGGTAACAGGTGTTTATGAACTACTGTCTTGCTACTTCTAGTACTGTCCCTCTGAGTTGGCACTAGTAGAAACTGTCCATTTTGGTGAAATGCAAAATGTCAGGTCAGGCTCCACTGTAGACCTACTGCGTCAGAGTTCACATCTCAGTAAGATCCCCAGATGATCTGCATTCATATTAAAGTCTGAGAAGCAGAGCATTAGGTTAAATCTGTTAAAAAACAATTTTAGAATGTACAAATCTTTGATTCTTTGTTGACCCCCCAAAAAAGTCTGGGAAGAAATATTCAATAAGAATGCTAGGTTGCCATTTGCTGCCATTAACAAAAGAAAAAAAAAATCCACTGCTCTTAAGAAATGAAGAAAGCCCTTCGTCTCTCAGTAAAATCTGTCTCCACCTGCAAAGGGTTTTCCTTCTGTGACAATTGTCATGAGTTGAAAGATTATAAATATCAAAATTATATTACCTTTAAAGAAATATTAGAATCCCTGGAATTATACTCATAAAAACATCTTGTGGGATATGGAATAATTTCATTCACAGGATACATTTTCTTTAATTACTTTAATATAAAAGACAGCAATGTTCCACATTTCACATAATATTAAAAAAAGTGTAAAACCTTCTAATAAGTTTTTAATGAAAATAAATTTATTAAAGGGTAACAATGATCACAAATTTAAAACTACCAAGTCATTACTGATACCTTTTGCATTAAAAATATTCGGAGGGTAGGTGGAAAAAGATACATAACAGAATATGGACATTTTAGAACTACATGTTATCCAGCCTTTATCTTTTTTGCTAAATCTGGTGTACAACAGAAGATGTATTCTCCATGGTTGTAATGATACTCTACTAAAGTTATACTTCAAAGATGCTAACACAGTCCCCCACCAATTAGAAGACATTGCAAATCCTTCCATCTGTTTCTAAAAATAAAATAAGCAATGGCCCCATGAGTCTTTCCCTAGGTAAAAGATTCAGGTAAAAAAGAGAACATTAACAGAGAACTGGTGATGGTGACCAGAACAAGAAAATCAGTATAATCAAGAAAGATGTAAAATTATTCAACATAATCTGGTATGGTTAGATTAATGCAACTCACACAATAAGTCAACAATAGTAAGTCCCCCTGAAGGAACTGGGTAACGCCATCCAGAGCCCTCTTTTTAAATTCACAGCCCTCTTTTAAAATCAATTAAAATTGATTTATTTTAATCAATCTATAAGGCAGGTAACCTGCTGGCCCACATGCTGATTCTGCAGACTTTTCTTGCTTTTCTGTGACAGGCCTTTTTTATTGTTCATCAGCTTTTGTTGGTGTTCCTGTTTTTATCACAATGCTGCTTCTTCCATGTATAGCAGAGATTAAGAAAAAAAAGTCGGACACCCCTGCTAAAAGCACTACCTCCACATTAGCATGATAACATACATCTTACAATGGTACAAAAGCCAAATCATTATTGGTACTTTTTCTTTAAAGTACACAATTTAAGAAAAGTTCACAATAGTATGCACTTTTGAAAGTTACCAGCGGTGTATACAGTATAGACAGAACAGGCACCTTCATTGTAATTTTTTTTTTTTTTTTAATAAATAAAAGCACAGTAACAAAAAAAGAAGGTAAGCAGCACCTGAAGCCTTTGACATTTGTAACTAAATGCTGGTACCCGCACAGTCTAGCCAGTTAAGTTTCACTAAGAGGCGCAAAAAAGGAGCCGTTTTTTGACTTAACATTTTAATTCTAGTAGAGATAAGAGCTTGTGAGGGTCAGTCCCGCACCTGACAATGTGTAGCAAACCAGTCCTTCCAACGTCCTATACTTTGGAAAGCAGGCCGGACTCTGGAGCACTTGCCTTAATGAGATTCTGAATTTCCTTGAATTTTGGATGGTCTTTGTCAGCCACCAGCTGCAGCAGGACGGCCTCGCTGGTGGTCACTATGATCCCAGTTCGGGCAAGACGCTTCAAAAAAAAAAGAGTAAAGACAAATGGAGATGTGAGCAGAATGAACGCTATTTTAAACAGCAACAGTAAGCCCGGACACGGGAATTAGTATCCTCTGCTGAAGCCACGGTCCCCAACCATTTAGTGATGGGGACCGATTTCAAAATTAGCCACACCACAAGTTCAATATGATTATTTAAAACAGCAACAGTAAGCTGGGTCCCGGGAATTAGTGTCCTCTGCTGAAACCTCGGTCCCCAACCATTTAGTGATGGGGACTGATTTCAAAATTAGCCACAGCACAAGTTCAATATGATTATTCTCAATATTAGTAAAATGGACTAGAAACCAGTAAAAAGGAAACAGGCAGCCAACGTTTGACCTGGATGCGAAGGAGCAAGAGGATTATCAAGGCCGATAGCTAAAAGGGGAGAGAGGACAGAGCCAGGGGAAATCACTGAATATTTAGATACTTTTAACTGACGCTATGTCCTAAACACCATTTGCAGATTTGTGCTTCACCTCTCCCCCATTCATTCCCTCAAATGAGGGCAGCTATTGGACTTACTCCTAAATTTATTAAACTCTTTTATTTCTAACATTGAGCTAAAAAGGTGCTTCTGATCACATTCCCCCC
>NW_003852398.1:46155452-46159373 GCF_000181295.1 Otolemur garnettii
CCCCCCCCCCGTAGCTTAGCTGAGACATGAGATCCTGATGCATATTGATATTTGCATATTCATTTGTATTTGATATTGTCTATTTATGCCTGGAATTCCTGGCATTTAGTAGCTATTTATTTACAAATACGGGGCAAGGTAATACTTCTAAAGCTCCATTAGCTGTGTTGTGAATGTCATTATAGCTGTCTACATTATTTCATCAGTAATTCATTATCCTGTTTTATATAACTGAAGTTTTTAATGGCATTAAAACTACTGTAAGAATTAAAATAATTCTTAATTTCTTTCTGCCCCCAAACATCAGGCCTAGAGCCTGTGAGTCCTGTCTACCACTGCTGCTATCTGAAACTGTTTAGAATCACCAAACAAGAGCATAAAATTCAAGGCTGTGCAAAGTTTCACTGACAGATCAAAGAATGTCCTGGCCACACTGCTCCAGTGGAGCTGGAATAACTAAAAAGAGAAATCTCCAGAGGAGGAAGAGAGGGAGAAAGGGAAGGGGAAGGGAGGGAAGAGGGCAAAGAACAGAAAGCAGGACGAGCGGGAAAGGGAAGGAGGGAAGGAGGGAGCGGAGGAGTCTACAGCAGAGATTCATTCCCTGGGTATATTTACTATCAGAGAGAAAAACAGGCAAACTGTTAGGACAAAAACATCCATCACCAGAACCATGACAGAGGAAGTGGTCAGAAATGTTCCTGCACAAGTAGAGGAACAAACCAGAAGCACCTGCATAGCCAGGACATCCCTACCAAGTGGACATGAACCTCCCACAGACGGCGGGAGGTCAGCAAGCCCAACCTTCCCACTGGCAGACTCTTTCTTTTTATCCCTGTGGACATAGAAGGGACTATATAAGCCTAACCTCCTTATCAGAAAGCAAACTGGTACCTCGCTTCAACAACCAGTACAGAAAAGTCTGCAGAACTGCTAACCGGAACTCTCTAGAAGTGGAAAAACCACAGGGAGTTATATGAAAGGCAGAGGACACGGCTATTAGTCTGGACCATAACTTACTCGGGTGAGTTATGCCTGCATTTTTGTTAAGGCTTCTGGAAACTGTATGTCCGCCTCCTTGCTTTTTAGTCAGCTATCATATTAAACCCTTTAAAATGTCAAAAGATCACACATTTGCTTCACGACGACGAAAGGCAGAGAATAACAGTAAGACGCGTGCAGTGCAGGTGAGTGAGAACCGCACTGAACGTCCAGCCATTCAGCCCAGCTCTCCCTCCACAGCTGCCCGCAGGCCCCGCCCTCCTTCCTGCACACTGTTGACTCAAGTGACTTCCAGCTACCGGATCTGAATCCCAGACCTTCAATGTCTGCGCAAGTGCTGTAGGTATACGCTTCAACCTGCCCATAAGGTCAGTTCTCACTAATCTTTCTAGCTCCTTAGTGAGGCAAGAGGGAATGAAATCTGTTCAGAGATCTAAAAAAGAAAACCAGTGACCCTAGGAGAGGCCTGTCTGCCAGTCCAGCCTTCCCTAGTGCTCTACTGAGCCAACCCTGGTCCATTCTAACCCAACAGGCCTCAGGGATGCTGAGTCAGATCGGCAGGGCAGAGGCAGGGTGGGATGCGATGCCATGAAACAAATTTTAGTAAAGTGATACCTACAAATACTACTTAGTTCCAGATTGAGATGTAGCTAATGCTGATTGGGTTTTAAAATAATCTAGCCAGGAACCTGTATTAGGAGCAGGAGTGGCTTAGCAAAACAGCAAAGGTTTTAGAGCTGGTTAGACCTTCCCACAGTGCCCGCCTTGCCCCAACTGGAAAGGGAGCCTGAGCAGAGAAGGAACGGCAGCTTTCCTGATAGGCCTGGCAGATTCCCACCCACCATCTCTCCTGGCTTAAACGGGGGCAGTAGAAATGCCAGCCATTTAACGCGGCGGCTACATGTACGTTTGGCTTTTGAAGTTCTTCCCTCACACTCACAAAACTAGTCCAACTAGGCCAAAGAAAAAGAACGGTTGCTCCGACCTACAAACCTAAAAATGCAAGTGCATAAAGCCATAAGAGCCTCGGAGTGGGGGGGAAAAAGAAAGACTAAACCCATTACATTTCCAAGGGCTACTAAAAACTACCCAGAAAGCACAAGGACATCAAGTTCAAGAGAGGGTCCGATTCTTCATTATGCTGCATTTACTGTACAATTATTAGTTGAAAGACACAGTGCCTTTCAGAGGGCAACTGCTCAGAAAACTTTCACTGAATGAAGCCCAGGCCTCAGAGCCCGGCACAGTGAAGTTTCAATAATGCTAACTATAAATCTTATCGGTATCATAATCTTAACAGGCCAGATGGATAGTCCCGGGAATGAAACTGTTATGTTCTAAAGGCAGACGGTAAAAGGGGGATGACCACCATGCTATTTTAACTTGCATAGTTAAAAATTAACATTCTCCCACCCCAGATTCAGAGAAAATTAAATCACCTCCATATCAAGAAAAGATTAAGATAAAAAAATCTATAATCTGGAGGGTTCTTCCTGTTACCACCTGATCTCATCTATGATAGTTTTTTCCTTTCAACCTCAGGTCATGCGGGCTGCCCCAGACCCTTCCAAATCTACCCCAGAAGACAGGCTTTGTCCTTCCCTTTTGGAGGTCAGGAACAGTCTCTTCTGGGTCTTGGAAGATATATGCTGATACATTTCTAGTAAGACTTATCTCACAAACACAATAAATCGTAACAATAAAAAAAAAAGCAACAGCTGGCATTTCATTTACTGTGGATACTATGCTACTGCCATCAATATATTATCTCATTTCATTCCCATAAAACTCCCATCATATTATTGTTTTTGACACTTCCATTGCACTAATGTGAACTATGAAGTATAGGGGTAACGAAACATGTTTACAAACACCAGACCCCGCATTCAAACCCATATTATCCCCCCTGACTACCTGGACTCCCAATCCTTGAGATTACAGACTGCCTCTCCAAAAACGAGACTGGATGGTAACTAGCTAACTATGTCTCTAATATGAGTCCTGCTGGAAGACAGAATTGCCAGGAATCAAAATTCTCTGTGTTCAATGCCATAATAAGGACGTGTCTAACATAGGGAGAAACGCCCTTGAAATGTCTTTTCATGCAAGAAAGGTTTTAGGTTTTGTTTGCATGTTTTTTACTTCCAAAGTTCTGGACCTCAGCATTATTATAATAAAGGTTTATCCACAGATGACAGAGCTGCTTGCGGAGGTGGTGAGGGTCTGACAGCAGACGTGTTTACATTCAGGTCATGGAGGAAACCTGAAAAGTGGAAGTTGGTTAACTCATGACTGTAAGCATGGCTTAAGGATCTTTGCTGAGACTTAGTACTAGAGACCAGAGAATCCAATAGTCTAAATCAACTTGAAAATAATTTAACATAATAAGTAAAACTATTTCTACCTGTAATCCCAATATACCACGTAAAAAGACTCACTGCTTCAGGAATAATAAAAAAGGCACGGCTAACCAGGGCCTTGAAATAACCCCTGCTGCCAGCTACAACAGTCGCAGGGCCTTTACTCTCCTCTGACAGCCCCTCCCTTTCTCACCAGTGCCACCTCGCCACCCTGGAGAACCTTCAGGCTAAAGAGATGGTCTAGCAATCCCACAGAGAAAGCCGTTCACAGGCCAGCTTGTGCCCGAATGCTGGAGGATCTCCAAAAATAAAAATCCAAAAACCTATTACTTCCCATTCTCAATAAAAAATAAACAGTTAAAGAATTCTGTGACTAAATCTGTATGTACATTACTCTAAAATTATTATAGGATTAGACTCAAATATGAAAGAGGGAGTGAGAAAGAGAGAGAGGAAGGAGGGGAGGAGAGGGAGGGAGAGGGAGAGGAGGGAGAGGGAGAGAGAGAGGGAGAGAGGGAGAGGGGGACAGAGGGAGAGAGGGAGGGAGAGGAGGAGAGACAGG
>NW_003852398.1:46159646-46173389 GCF_000181295.1 Otolemur garnettii
GAGAGAGAGAGGGAGAGAGAAAGAGAGAGGGAGAGAGAGAAAGAGAGACGGAAAAGGGGAAAGGGAGAGGGGGAAGGGGAAAGGGAGAAAGGGAGAGAGGAAGTGAGAGAGAGAGGGAGAGATCCACAACAAAGAATGACCATCTCCCAGGATTACTTGGTAGTTTGCTTTTTACAGTCTTAGAACAGAAATGCTCCAGACAGACTGCTGCTAGGCAACAAGACAGAAAAGCAATGACTGCCCTACTCCACCGGACACTGTGACACTGTGGTATAAGACCACCAGGAAATATGTGACTGGTGTCCATAGTTACTGACACGCCTCCCAGGCCCAGAAATTCAAGTATAAAGAAACCTAAGAGTTGTGCCCCAGTATCCACGAGGTACTGGTTCCAGGAACCCCCCCCCCAGCCCCCCCATGGCCAGGATACCAAAATCTGCTGATGCTCAGGTCCCTGATATAAAATGGCACAGTGTTACCTATAACCTGTGCACAGCCTTCTGTACATTTTAAATCATCTCTCGATTACTTAAAATACCTAATACAGGGTAAATGCTATGTGAATATGTTTGCTGTACCACTTTTATTTTTATTGTTTTTTATTGTTATTTTATTGTTTATTATTTTTATTATTATTTTTATTGTTGTAATTTTATTTTTGATTTTTTTTTTCCCTGAGTATTTTTGACTCCCTGTAGGTTGAATCCATGGATGTGGAATCTGTGGATATGGAGGGGCAACTCTATGGGGCTGAACCAGGCTTAGCCCTACCCTGCCCTAGTTTTTGGCTCTTGGCTGAGTTAAACCCAGGTGAGCTGTTTTTAATGTGCAAACGTCTCACAGTTCAGGTTAGGCTTTGTGGAGTATCTCTTAGTCTGTGTAAAAAACTGTAATAGTTACAACAAAAGACGTAAAGGAACTCTTGGCAAATGGAAATCTAGACATGAACATGTGGTGTGTGTTCAGTCTATAAAAATTACATCCACTTGAGGAGGTGTGGGTCCACTGTGGGGCTTCAACTGTATTTGGGGAGCTTGGCAATCACCTATTTTCAAAGAGGACAATTACCTCAAGAGCAAACATCCTGTCCATCATGCTCCGCGAGGAGGTGGCATCGGCCACAATGTGGACCTCCACTCCTCGGCCAACTAGCTCCAGGGCAGTTTGCTGGATGCACACATGAGTCTGGTAGGAAAGGAACAGTGACATGTGATGACACAGCAACCCAGAAGTGTGTCACAAAGGTGCTGCAGCCTGACAAAGCAGAGTGAGCACCACAGACCTAAGAGCCCCTCTCGACATCCAGCTTGGCCTCTAACTAGCTGGCTTTGGCTTCTTCCTTTCTAAAGTCAGACACGACTGGTATCAGTGTTTCTGAAAAGAGGGACTTTAACTACGTTCTTAGAGTTTTGTGAGAAATGCTACAAGATTTTTCTCTGTGTCACCTGCATGACTTTCAGATCCTGGCTACTAGCACGTGGATTTGGTGCCACTTGCATTATTTGGGTTTACTTCTGCATTCACAGCAAGAGCCCCACGTGAGAAGGGGGCCTGCAGCAGAGCAGACAGGCAGAATAGCGGGAAGACTGAGTCGTGACAGGGCCCCTGGTAGGGAAGGTAGGCCAAGTTAAAAATAACTTGCAACACTGAGGAAAAACACCCAGTTCACATCCCCAGCAAATGGATTATGCAGATCCCAGCTTTGTAAGTGTTATAACAATTCATTAGCAAAAAACAGAGAAAACAGTTTCAACAATAAATGAATTGTATCTACAACCTAAGCACATTTCAACAATGCCACGTCAACCTTATCTTCACAAGACTGGAGTGTTTTGGAAAACGATCAACTGACACTTCATTAAGATTAGCATTGGAGGACTGCCCAAAGATAATTTTGATTAAGCATAAGGTCTAATTCTGATGAGAAAGCAAAAAAAAGTGCAGAGCCGGCAAAAGCGTTTGCTATGACACATTTACACAAACAGGCTTCCTCCACACTGTCATCACTGAACTCAAACTACAGAAATAGTTAACATACATCCACACTGGCTATAATAGCTTTCGACTTTTAAAACCTACAGCTATAAACTCTACTTTGAAAATATCATAACTATATTCACATTATAGGATTTTGATTTGTTTTTATAATTTTGTTCATAATTTTTTAAATTTTCCTTTAATAGTTATTTAAAAGCTAGTAATATATTAAGTAAAATCAGCATTAGGAATTTATGAGTTTTTTTTTCTTATAAAAACATATTTATGTAATTCAAATTCGAAGGAAATGAACTGCATGACCTGTAAGGTTTTACTCGCACAAATGGATGACCTACATGAAATCCTACAATTAAGACATAAAAGTAACGCCTTGTTAAAACTATGTCATGGTTAATAGCACTATTAAAAGTAGTGGTTAATAGCTATAAAGCACACAGGTCAGTGTCATGCAAACAGTGCACATTTAATGCACGCTGAAAGTTTTTTTTAATCAATATTACCACCTACATGACATTCTACATCCCAAATTACATTCAGGAAATATTTGGTTTTCTATAAAGCACATTGTGCTCAAAACATAACAACAGGTACTTACTTCTACTCCAAATAATACCACACTCCTGACTCCAGGAATCTCTGCTAATGCTGCTTCTACTTCTGGTAATACCATTGAAAACTTGGTCTTTGGAAGTACCAGTTTTACACCTGTTAAGTCAATTTCTTGAACAGTGCTTCCCAGACCTTTAGGGTACTGTTCCGTTACAATCACTGGAATTCCTAAAATCCGGGCCCCCTGCAACTGAAAAAAATAACCAAACACAAAAATAATAGTTATGTACATATGTGTGCATATATAAATACACATCATGCTTCAGCAAATTGGAAAAAATAAATACACGAGCATACCAATCTTTGTCCCACGCTAATGATATCCCCAAAATACTTGATGGCTGGTCTGAACCTCTCCTGCATATCACAGCAGAAAAACACAGTACTTGAAGGTGTAAGATTTCCCAGGGTAGTGAGCTGAAGAGAAAAGAAAAAAGAATGATTTAGCACTTGTTATACAATGACATTTATATTCAATGGAGGTCACTCAAGGAAGAAAAAAGTCCTATTGTTTTAACCCAGTAATTGAATTTCTACAACTATTATGCAAAAGAAAGTATCTAAATTACAAAAAAAAAAAAAAAATTACCCCAAAAGATATTCTCTGAACTGCTTTGAATAATAAAAGCTAAGAAAAAACCAAGGGCCAACAATACAGAAATTGTTTAATTTCAGCTAATTAAAAAACACATAGGTATATATGTTCTCAAAAAATTAATACCAGTGGGCGGCACCTGTAGCTCAGTGGGTAGGGTGCCAGCCACATGCACTGAGGTTGGGAGGGTTCGAACTCGGCCCAGGCCAGCTAAAAACAACAACCACAACAAAATAGCTGGGCATTGTGGTGGGTGCCTGTGGTCACAGCTGCTTGGGAGGCTGAGGCAGGAGAATCACTTGGGCCCAAGAGTTAGAGGTTGCTGTGAGCTGTGATACTACAGCACTTTACCCAGGGCAACTGCTGAGATTCTGTCTCCAAAAAAAAAAAAAAAAAATTAACATCATCTAAGAAAAATTATGTTTATAATATAATACAACTACAGTATTTGAAAATATTAACAGTGATTATACAATTAAAAGTGTTGATAATTTTTTTCTTTGTACCTTACATTTCCCAAATGTTAATTAAATACATTTCCTGGATGTTATTTAAAAATGTTCCTTTTGTAATCAGAAACAAATGTTAAAATGCTAAAAAAAAAAAAAAAAAAAAAAAAAAATAAAATTTGATGAGAGCACTGCTTACAAGTACAAAAAGTAAAATTTAAAGTAATCTGTGGCACAGACGAGGGAACATAAAAATTAAACAAACAACAAAAAAAATAGATATAAATCCAGAGCAAACCCAGAACTGCTGCTTTCATCACGACAGAAATATTAAGATGCTATTCTTCAGCATAACTTGTGGAGTTCAGAAAACACGATGAAATGAAATGCAAGCACATTATCACTGGTAAATGAACTGTCTGTACTTCCAGAGGAAGAAACCTAACTTTGACGACTGCACTCTTAAAATGCATTTATCACAATCAAGAAAGTCAAGGAAGGCCAGCATGGTGGCTCACGCCTGTAATCTCAGCACTCTGGGAGGCTGAGGCAGGTGGATTGCTTCCACTCAGGAGATTGAGACCAACCTGAGCAAGATCAAGATCCTGTCTCAAAAAAAAAAAAAAAACAGTCAAAGAATTAAGATAAACATTGAGTATTAGATTACCAAACTTCATATTAATTGCTGTACTTGGTCTCCTATAACAATTTGGCCCAGTATGGATCTACCAAATAACATCAAGATGAATATGAAAATTTAATTTCATTGAATTCTTTTTTTTTTTGAGACAGAGTCTCAAGCTGTCACCCTGGGTAGAGTGCTGTGGCGTCACAGCTCGCAGTAACCTCTAACTCAGGCTCAAGCAATCCTCTTGCCTCAGTTTTTCTATTTTAGTAGAGATAGGGGTCTCACTTTTGCTCAGGCTGGTCTTGAACTCGTGAGTTCAGGCAATCCACCCACCTCAGCCTCCCAGAGTACTAGGATCACAGGCATGAGCCACCAAGCCGGTCTTAATTTCATTGGATTTTTAAAAGTTCATGGTGCAGGGCAATGCTTATGGCTCGGTGAATAAGGCACCAGCCCCATATAACAAGGGTGGAGGGTTCAAATCTGGCCCCGGCCAAACTGTAACAACAACAACAACAACAACAAAATAAAATAAAAGTTCATGGTGATCTTTCTACCACCACAAATTACAAAAAGCTGTGTAAGGGATACATTCTGATCTTAAATGAACCAGTGTCACTCCTCAGATCTCCCCTTTAATTATCCTGTTTTACTCTCCTTCAATCCACCCACAGATAAAAATTATTAACAATATTCTGGAGCAGTCTATGGCCCAAAGACAAGGTGGTGCCTTCGCCACCAGCACAGCCACACACCCTGCCTTGTCATCTGTGCATGTGGCAGACACCAGGGAAACAACTACCACATGAGAAAGGGATCATTAAAAGAAATCTTTTATGCTTAATGACACACTATGCTAATTAGCTTGCACTTTATTTGATCTATGTCCTGGCAGGAGGGACTCCAGCACTTCAATGTCCCTCTGGTACTTACCCTATAGATGGGTATTGATATAACATAAATAATGAAACACCAGATGCATGTTACAATGTGAGAGCCACAGGTAAGTGAGTCTAATAGGGTTTTCCTACTTTTCTAATAAAGTATGATTAAAATATTCAAGAATCTTACATAGTCTTGTCATTTCCTAATTGCTTAATGCAAATATTATGCCTCCGTTTTGGTCATTTTTTTTTTTTTTTTTGAGACAGAGCCTCAAGCTGTCCCCCTGGGTAGAGTGCCATGGCATTACAGCTCACAGCAACCTCCAACTCCTGGGCTCAAGCGAGTCTCCTGCCTCAGCCTCCCAAGTAGCTGGGACCACAGGCGCCCGCCACAACGCCCGGCTATTTTTTGGTTGCAGCCGTCATTGTTGTTTGGCGGCCTGGGCTGGATTCGAACCCGCCATCTTAGGTGTATGTGGCTGGCACCTTAGCCACTTGAGCCACAGGTGCTGAGCCCGTTTTGGTCATTTTCAAAAGCACCAGGTATGATATATACATATAAGCACTGCCAGAAAGGCTAATCTTTGTATATTTAGGATACTACTTTAAAAAATAATCACGATTTATTTATGACTATGTATCTTAAATTATCAGCAAACTTTACATCTTGGCTCAAAATCTACACATTTTCTTTTTTGTACATGTGACTCCGGGGTTCCCGTCACTCACAATGTGTTTAGGGCACACTGTATAAAGCAGTTTATATACAACTGGCCTATGGGAAATAACCGTAGTGCAACTCAGCCAATCTCACTGTTCTGCCAGAGGTGGAAACCAGAACCTCTGCAAAATAAAACTCCAGGGCAGTTACGTAAGTATACACTTGCTCAGAATTCCAGCTCCCAGATCCTATCTCAGACTGTATTGACTAATTCTGCAAAATTCCTAAAAGGTTGGGTTGTCTGAATGCTAAATTCACAAACGGTTACAAACAGCAGATGAGAAAAGTAATTGCTGGGGGTAGACAACCTAATAGCTACAAGAAATGACAGCTAACAGAGAAAAGATTCAAAACACAATAGCAACAGAACAAAACTCTAATAGTTCTACAGTCCAGGCCTCTGCTAAGGAAGTAACAAGCTGTTATAAATTAAGAAAACATCATACCAGCACATTCATTTTAAAAATGTTTAATGACATAGTATTTCAGAAGGACCAAACTGGTCAAAATATTTTTGAGTTAGGCTATATAAATCCTTACCAACTCAGAAATCCCAAACGGGCAGAGTTGTGGCCTCTGGGAGTTCTGATTGCTTGGTGCTTCCAGGAACCTCATTTTAGCTGTGAGGTGTCCTGTTCTGAACAGGGGATCACATTAGATATATGTCCAATTAGACACAAACTGAGCAGGTCAGAAAACGCAGCCCTGAAACCCTCACCACCCTGCAACATCTTTCTGTTACAGAAAAGCAACATCTATCAACTTTCAGTAATCAGAAAAGAAATCACACAGGCTACAGTGGCAGGGTGTGTTGATATGCTAAGACTGGTTATAATGCAGTGAATCAAAAATAAATGCCTTACCTCTCTGCACCCCCCCAAAAGTGGGGAGTATCTGTGTGAGGAGTTTAATTCCCCATATTCCCTTGAACGCAGCTGCACTTAGTAATTTGCTTCTTACGAGTGGAGAGGGAAACAGTAACTTTACAGTGGAAATAGCTGGCTAACATGTCTTCAGTGATCAGCATCAATATAAATGATGCCATGTTGATAGCGTGTACCCTCCATATGAGGCCATGACAATGACCATCAGGAGCTTCCTCTCAAATCCCACAGTCCCAGTCCAACCATGAGAACTACATCAGACAAATCAAACTTGAGGGATAATCTACCAAAATGTCTGAACTATACCTCAGAATGGTCAAGGTCACTGAGAACAAAGTCTGAAAAACCGTCACAGCCCAGAGGAGCCACAGGAGACATGACAACTGAATGAAACTGGTTCTTCAAATAGAAAATAGCAGATGTAGGGACAAAACAGTGAAATCTGAATAAAGTGTGAAGTTTAGTTACTAGTCATGCACCAATGCTGGTTCCCTGGTTGTAACCAAGGTACCACAGTAATGTAAGATGTTACAACAGGAGAGCCTGGGTACAGGAATACAGGAATTTTCTGTACTTTATTTTTCTGTACTGTACTATAGTAACTTCACTGTAAATTTAAAACTATTCCAAAATTCAAAGGTTATTTAATTACATATATATTTTAAATGGCCTCCCTGTGCTATTGTGGTTGGGGGAAAGATGCTGCTTTACCATTCCCTGCAATCCAGAAGGGAGGTTCTGAGGCTACCAAAAGCAAACCAAAAAATTCTAACCATGTCTGGCCGATCTGCCCAACCCCGACCCCAAATCCACTTGAATTCCGACAGGCTGTTAAAATGATATAACTCTCTATAATTCAGGAATTTTTATTTTAAACAACTAAAAACACTACCAGTCGTCAAACATTTATATGTCACAACTTGACGAAAGCCCATCTGTCATAGCAAATAGAAAATGACATGACCAAATTCCACCAGGAGTAAAAGTGTATCCACCGCCGAAAAATGCACGAAATTACATATAAATGTGCGTGTGTGTATCTATACACCTTCATTTATCCATATGCCTTCATAAATTCCTACACATACATATAAGGAATACACAAATACCTACATTTAAACATTAAAAAGTTGATCATGGCTAATGGCTTCCTCAACAAGCATTTAAGAGATTAATGTACAATTTTTTTGTCCACTCTCTTAAGAACTGTCAAGGCTGAGACTTGACCTTCAGCTTCATATTCAGAAGACTTTCCATCACCTAGCCCTAGCCCTACTACTACCGTTACCACGCCAGTATCTGCCCTGCTTCACCAGCACAGGTGCTCTAACCATCTTCCAGTAACGACCACTATCTTGGTGAACGCTGATCAGTCTCCCTGATTACTCAGAACAGGCACACATGGGGTGTCTGGCCTGCTTTAGTGATGAACTGTATGTACGTTCTATTTTCTCCATGAAAGTAATATGTGGTGAGTGATGTGTTGAACTGGCGAAGTCCTAGCCCCTAGTTCCTCAGAAAGCGATCTTATTGGTTTGTTTGTTTGTTTTTAGAGACAGAGTCTCACTTTATCGCCCTTGGTAGAGTGCCATTGCATCACAGCTCACAGCAATCTCCAACTCCTGGGCTTAGGCAATTCTCTTGCTTCAGACTCTGAGTAGCTGGGACTACAGGTGTCCACCACAACGCCTGGCTATTTTTTTGTTGCAGCTTGGCCGGGGCCGGGTTTGAACCTGCCACCCTCGGTATACCGGGCCAGTGCCCTATACACTGAGCCACAGGCACCACCCAAGTGATCTTATTTGGACAAAGAGTCAACACACATATAATTAGTTAAGATCAGGCCATACTGAAGGAGGGTGGGTACCTAATCCAAAGTGACTGGTATTCTAAAAAAGGAGACATATGGACAGGGACAAACACACATGCAGGGAGAATGCTCCCCGAAAGATGACGGTGGAGATTGGTGACATATCTAAGAAGCCAAGGAATCTCCAAGTTGCTGGGAAGTCACCAGAATCTAGGAGCGAGGCATGGAACACAGCCTCCTTGATCTTGGACATCCTGCTGTTTAGAAGTGTTGGTTAAGCCGCTTAATCTGCAGCACTTTGTTACAGCAGCCCCCTACCCTACCCTCCCCCCACCCCCAGCAAACTACTACAGTGAGTACCATGTGTATCTTTAGGAATGATTAAAGTGCAGAACTCTAAATGTGATATTTTTAAAAATTTGGTAGTCTATTAGAGTGACAAAACAGCAATGATCTGCTTGGGAGGGAGCCCAAACGAGGGTCTGGGGTATCATTATTTCACTCCGGAAGTGTTTCCAAGGAAATCAGATCGCCACAGCTGGAGTAAGGCCTTGCTCTAAAGTCAACTCTCTTCAAACAAACGTCCATGTTGCAACTTCCCAGGTTACAAAGATGCCCTAAACAATACAAGCTGGTAGGCATTAGAATCTGAGTCCAAATCTCAATTTCACTAATTTCAATTACATGAACTAGGATAAATCATTAACATTTTCAAATGCGCTTTTCTTATCTATAACATAACAAGAAAAATAGTATCTACCCCTAAGTACCTCATAGGGCTATTTCAAGGATTAAATGAACTTCACATCCTCAATCAATAAATGTATTAGACTACTGTGACATCCTTTATCTAGGAAACACTACCCTTTACAACTTAGCATGTGTTAAAAAAACTTAACTCTAATGAAGTTGAATATTACTATTATGATCCCTTGAGAAACCTATAAATACATATAGAGAGAAATAGTGCATAACTTGCTATGTTAACATAATCTGGAATTAGGAAAGTAATTCATAAAATGGATTTCCAGATGTCATCAAGACGTGCCATGTTACCAAGACATGATTTGTTACTGGAAAAACAGATTTGGGGCTTTTAAATTTCAGCTGCAGTAGAATATCTATTTTGCTCTTAGTTTTACAACATATTCACCCATTGTGAACACTGATGTCACTCACATGAAGGTAATGACTCTGGCTTATCAAGTAAAAAATGAGCTTTCTAACTCCTGAAGAGAAGACAGCTGTCCCCATTCACCTCAAGCCTGAGGATGGAAGGGTTTTTAAGACTGTGCGTCTGACTGGGGTGAAGGTGAAGCTGGGCAGAGCCCAGGAACACAATGCCATCCAAGTCTACAGTAGGATTCGCTAAGTAAATAAACGGAAAAAATATTTCAAATGCAGATCATGTCTCCTACTCTGCAACTCAGTTTATTTATAGGTAGCCTCTTACGGATGCACAAGGAGCTAACGGTACACAATGCTTTGGGTTTTATTTCAGAATGTTATTTCAGAATGTTATTTTATTTCAGAATGTTATTAAATTCAGTTAAATTTTTTTAAGGTGATACCCTCCCTGCCCCCTGATCAAACCAATGGGGTGGAACCATAGCACAACCTCCGGATGGAGCTGTCTTTCTCAGTGCCCTGAGAGCACACCCACCCCCCTGAGCATCCCACCTCTGAGCCTTAGCTCCCCTACCTGCTCCTCTGGTCACACTCCTGTGGCAAAGGTCCTGAAATCAAAATCACCACCTTCAAACTAGCAAGCCACTGGCAGACCAGATTCCTCCAGCCCTCCTTCCCTTCACAACATGAACTCAGTATTGCAAGCTGTAAAATGTCCATGCGCCTATTTAACATAACAATAATAATAATAATAATAAAGTACCAAGAAAATGAAAGCTGTTGCAGAATCCCCTTACAGATAACCATTTCAGGAAAAGGTCAAAATAACCTTAGTAGTGAAGCCCTTATGTTCTGGCCGCACGAAGCGGCCCAAGTCTTCCCTCCTGGTACAGAACCGAAATCCCCTCCCCGCATCCTTCACACAATGTCCACTTCCATCGCTCTTCTGCTGAGGTCTTGATTTCCTGGGTCACAGGTTGGAAAATGTACTGGTGGTGGTATGCTATCAAATTCACACTAGTTTCCACAGTTAAATGTTTCCATTAATTGAAACTTGGGATACATCTTCTGAAAAATTAAAACTTATAAATCACAAAAATGACCTAATTTCCCACTGTATAATCTTCTCATTTCCATGATTTCTCCTGCCTCAAAATTCATCAGACTTGAAGCATCTGACAAAGCAGCAGGCACATGAACTATGCGTGAAACATGAGCGATGCCTTCAGCTACCTGAGCTGTCAGCAGACATCAGACCTCGGGCCAGAATATTGAAAAGAAGACACTTGAAGAAAAGTTACCACAGCCTAACACTGGCAATGGGAGACTCAGTTTCCAGTTTCCATAGGACCAATAACCAACCACAAACGTAGTGTGGCATAAAGAGAATAGAATTGTATTTCCTTTCTCTGTTCCAAGAGTACATACATAGGTGTGTGTGTGCACGTGTGTGCGTGTGTCTCCTTCTATAGCTATAAACAGAGAGAGATATATCAGAGGGTATATGGTATGTATCTATACATATCTTTACATTATCTACTTCTAAACAAAAGAGGTATCTGGCTGAAGTAAAAATATTATAATTAGCAAAATGATAATATAAAAAATTACTCTTAAATAAACGTAGAAAGCATATAAAGAGTAAAAATATGTAACTGATACTTAAGATTTCTTGTACTGTTTGGTGAAAAAATATTTTTTTAAAAAATGGAACAGAGTAATGCTATCATTATAATTATTATTTGAAACACCAATGTAAAAAGTTAACTATATATAATCTCCTATACCAAGCAAAATACTCCAAAACTCACGAGTGACCAGGGTTTTATAGAATTCCTTTTGAAAATGTACAAGACATTTCAGGCATATACACTTAACATTAATTTCTAGAATGCTTCATTAAAAAGAGCTGTCAGACAAAGGCCTTGCATTTTTTTAAATACAAATATCCTCCCCTGGTAAGGGAGGACCTTTCAGAGGATGAACCTCTAGTTTAACATACATGTATTACCATCTTAAGTAAGAGCCCGCCCACCTTCCCATCTGTATGAGAAAATGCTTCACAAAGAAGTCTGTATCTGTATAGCTCCAGACCTTCACAGTTAATATTTGAATTCTCACCTTTATAAACGTATTTATCAAAGGTGCATCCAACAGCTTGAGTGTTTTGGCAGCAGTAATGTAAACAGCCCGACAAGGAAGGCTGCACAGAGGTGTCAGACATGGAAACACATGAACCAGGCAAAAAAGGGTAATGTTAATTAAGCACCTAAAAACCACATTTCTACATCTGAGTAGCAGGTCAAATCCTAGGGTATCAGATAACTCTGACTACCCACTTCCAGGCCTTCCAGGGACGGACAGTGGAATCTCACAGACTTTGTCCTCTGAACACAAGAACTTTACCCAGGGGGTAAAGTACCAGCTTTGGATGCTTCTGGGGTAATGGGAAGAACCATCACCAATTCATCTGCTGATTACAGCTGAAAAAAAACTTGTAAATAATCCTCAGAAAATGACAGAGTTAATTGGTACAAAAATACAGTTACATAGTGGTTGTAAGATTTAGTGTACAGGGCAACTTTAATTCACAATAATTTACTGTACACTTTAAAATAACAGAGTGGATTTAGAATGTTCCCAACACAAATAAAGACTAAATGTTTGAGGTGACAGATATCCAATTACCCTGATTTGGTTATTACATATTGTATGCTTGTGTCAAAATATCATGCATGCCATATAAATATGTACAATTACTATTATGGTATCCATAACACTTTTTTTAAAGAAAAAAAATGACACTTTAGTATTAGAATCCCCTTTAACCCTGAATTCCACATTTCAGTTTGGTTTCTAAAATCATGGCTTGTGGGTTTCTCAGCTCAAGAAAAAATATTGACATTGTAGTACCCAAATTATACTTTATGTTCTTTCCTTCAGAAACACAAATTCTCCAGCGAATCCTCTCATCTATTAAGAAGATAGGGGATCGTCCTACCTAGTATTCGCATCGCTTTTTAAAAAAATAAAAATAAAATGCTATTAAGTAATCCTCAGGTATGGTAACTTTCAGCCAGTAGGACCAGGAACTCACCGTTTAGCTCCAGTCGGGTATTTAAGAGGCCATTAGACTCCTGGAGTCAAATGTCTTTTTCGATGTAGGTGAAACAAATGTAATCAACAGACTCAGTTGACACTTGGCTAAGAGCAGGCTAAGCAAATGGTGATTTCGCTTAAGGTTGGGAGAACTAAAACCCAAGGACCTAAGAGCTTGGGAAGAGGAGGGGAAAAGGGTTTGACTCCTACAAGTTTCCGCAAGTGGTTAACACAACTCTGGGAAACAAATCCCAGGACTGACCCCACCACCACCTCGATCACTTCTTCCTTCTGCCCACCCACCGCCCCAAAGCAAAAACACAGCTACTACAGCACCGCTCTCCCGTTACGCAGGAGGCTGGGACCAGCTCCCGGAACACAAAGCCGATGCCGGCGACCAAGGACCACACACGTGGGGGCGATCGCGGGCGCAGAGACCAGCTGGGAGGCCCACGCCCCCGCCGGGCACAGCTGGTGACCGTCACCTTTGGACTGGCGCGTTCCCCGAGGCTAGGGCGGGCTGCGCGGCCCTTCCGCCTCAGCCCGGCGCGCAGGGCCGGGACCTGGGGTACTCCGGGCACCTGAGGAGCGCAGCGGAGGCGGGGACGGCACCGGGGCCGCTCGGGGTCGGGGGAGCGGCGGAGCGCGCGGCCCTCCCGCGAGACCCACCTGGATCTGCAGCGGCACCAGGCGCACCTTGCAGCGCTCGCTCACGGCGAAGCCCTTGGGCAAGTCCACGTACTGGCCCCACTCCTCGGCGAAGAGCTGCACCACGAATTTGCGGTGCATGTCGATCTGGTCGCCGTACAGGCTGAGGAACTTTTGGATGAGCAGCTCGTAGCCCGCGCCATGCGGCACCGACGAGGGCCGCGCGAAGACGGAGAAGCAGAAGAGCACCGGGACCGAGCCCGACGGCGCCCCCGCGCCCACGCCGCCGC
>NW_003852398.1:46173715-46176015 GCF_000181295.1 Otolemur garnettii
ACGGCCCGGAGAGCCCCTGGTTGTCTCGCGGGCGGTGCGCTCCGCCGGGCCCTCCCACGTTGTTCCTGCCTCGGTGCCCCAGTTCGCACCGGAGCAGGTGGCACCGCTGCCCCTCTCCCCGCTCCGCTCGCCTTCGAACGAGGGATGTTCTCGGGGAGTTTAGGGTTGTGGCCGGGGTCACCCGGCTGCCAAGACCAGTCTGTCGAGATGAGTTACCTGTTGGCTTTGTGCAGAGACGTGCAGTCCTTGAGATGCAGCGGTAAAACCGATAGGACATGCTAGATACCCTGTGACCAGCAGCAGAATTTAACGCTAGGCGGGCCAGCCAAAGGCTCAAGTTTCGTCATTTTTCAGCCCCGTAGAACACAATAGCTCTAATAATGAACTTGAGATTTTTGACCTCCCTTTATTTCAATCTAATTTCCAGAAAGACTTGGATTGGGAACTGCAAAAATACAAAGAAGCTTAAGAGCAAAAATCTGAATTGTATATTTGAACTGTGGATTTGTGTTTTTGAGTGAGTAAAGGGGATCATCTTTGAATAAAACAGTGCTCTGCCTTACCCACACTGCAAGGCACTACAGATAACTGGATCTGTAAAAGTGAAAAGCACACACTACAAACGAAATTTCCTTACGACTGGGGCCTGGGAAGACAGGCAAGGGTCTAAACATAAAATTAGATTTTAGTTATTAGGGATATCCTCTTCTTAGCAATAATGTTTAGGGCAGGGTTTCTCGACTGGCACTCTTTACAATTGGAATGACATGGGGGGGGATCTTGAATATTTGTAGGATATTTAATAGCATTCCTGGCCTCCTCCCCCACTAGAGGCTTAGGGACTGCCCCTCCTCCTAGTCCTGGCAATTAAATATGTGTCCCATTGCCAAAACCCCCCCATGTGACAAGTTTGCCCCCAGCTGAGAGGCATACTGCTTTAAATCTAAAACCATCCTTCAGTCTTTCTTGCTCACACTAGTACTCACTACTGGACATAGAGTTTGGGAGGTTCTGTCAAAGTGCAAGAGACACAATTTCAAACTGTTGTCTGAATCCATCAGACTCCAAATGACATTTTCACAGACCTGTCTTCATTGCAAGGTTTTCTGTATGCACAAGTGTTCATTCATGCTGGTAAGTGAAATGTACCTCCTCTAGGCCGATTACAAAAAAGATACCTATTCTGGATAGACTAATAAAAATGTGTTCTTTCACCCTATAGGCCTTCTGGGGTAGGGCAGGTTGAACATTAAAGATTGACCTGAACTTCAGAGACCCTCAGAAAGTACCTTTGCACCTATACAATCTTCTTTGGTGGCCCTGAGTCAACATACTTCATTTTGTTCTCAGATTTTTTAAGTAGGTGTCTGATTTTCAGTAAGGGAAACAATTTCCATGTCCACTAGGTGTCCGATTTTCAGTAAGGAAAACAATTTCCATGTCCACTGTACTACCTGAGGTTGACCTTCAGCAACCTAACCGCACAGTCTCTGTAGTGATAGCACATCAAATGGCATTAATACAATATATACTTAATGGGCACATTTACAGAGTGGCAACTGTGTATCAGGCAATGGAATAGTATGCTAGCAAGGGGACAGGAGTATACATTTCACTGATACATACTCTTCTCAGAAATCTGATTATTAGATAGATACATTTCATAAGTGTTACTGGAAAGAATAGGAACTTATAAATGGATTTCCTACGATAAGTAGAAAATAATATCATAATTAACAAAATCGTTATTAAGGATAAGATGCCCCAAATTATCTCATATAGGATTTTCAGTAGCATAACTGTTAAACTCTTAACTTCCAGAATTTAAATTCCAAGCAATTCAAGAAATTATATTATACAGTATTGACTAATACATTAATGCACTACAGAAACAAACCTCAAAATCTCAGTGAAATTATGTTTTTAAAGTGTCATTTAGATTGCCATGTGTTAAATGTGTACAGAAGTCAATGTAAATGTAATTGGAATAAAGGGGGATACAAAAATCAGATAATGGGCTGTTTGTGAGGCTTATGGTCAGATGAGGGATGACGGCTTATATGTATTTCTTTTCCTAGTTAACAGAAACATTTGACAAGTTGATCACTCTCTTTATTTTGAGCCATATTCACTGATGAAGTGAATCCAAAAGATGATTTTTGGATTCCACTCTCTTCTATTTCTCCTGCCTCACTCACACCTCACATCTCTATATATTTGAGTACACCAGGGCTCAGTCCCCGCACCTATTTTCTTAAAGCCCTATGTCTTTAAATACTGCCCATGTACCTTTGACTCCC
>NW_003852398.1:46176117-46182056 GCF_000181295.1 Otolemur garnettii
CCTCCCCAAACATTTCTCCCCCCTTGTTAATATCTAAGCAGATGGCAAACCCATTTTGGTCACTGAATACAATAATCAAGGGTTTATCTTTTAATTTACTTCTCTTTTTATCATTGTCCAGTCTATCAGCAGGACCTGATTGGTCAGAACCCAACTCATTTCATTCATATCAGCACTACCACCCAAGACCCAGCCACCATCATCACTTATCTGACTGTAATACATCATAAATAATGCCCTTTGTTTGACTTTTTTTTTTTTTTTTTTTTTTGAGACAGGAGCCTCAAGCTGTCCCCCTGGGTAGAGTGCCATGGCTTCACTGCTCACAGCAACCTCCAACTCCTGGGCTCAAGCAAGTCTTCTGCCTCTGCCTCCCAAGTAGCTGGGACCACAGGCGCCCACCACAACGCCCGGCTATTTTTTGGTTGCAGCCGTCATTGTTGTTTGGCGGGCCCAGGCTGGATTCGAACCCACCACCTTGGGTGTACGTGGCAGGTGCCTTAGCCACTTGAGCCACAGGCACCGAGCCCCTTTGTTTGACTTTTATACCCCTGTTTACTCCAGTTATGTTTACATTGACTTTTGGACACCATTTAACACATGGCAATTGGAATGGCACTTTAAAAACGTAATTTTAGAGCATGTCACTGCTCTCTTCAAAACATCCAATATATGTAGAACTCAAGAAACCACAGACATTGGAATTAAGAGAAAAGAACTATGAAGAGGTTATCATAAGTATATTCAAAGTCTTAAAAGAAAAGATAATTATAATAATGAGCAGAAGAGCAATATCAATAGAGGAATGGAAATGACCAAAAAAGTAGCCAAATGTAACTTTTAAAACCAGAAGCAGTGTCTGGAATGAAAAGCTCACTGTACAATCTCAGATAAGCAAACAAAAGTCCTCACAAAAATCAGCATGCAGCCTGTGGGCTGAAGGTTGGACACCCCTGCCAATGATGTGATCTTTTCCTCTTATTTAAATCCTGCAACAAAACAACTAAATTTAAATTTCCAGGGCTGACTCCTTCCTGAGCTTCAGACTTTGGCTTCAAACTGCATATTTGATCTCTCCACTTGAATATTTTCAGTATTTCTCAAACATATCACGGTCAAAGTAGAGCTCTTCGTTTTTATGCCTTGAACATTGTCTTCAGAGTCTTCTTCCACGTTACAGAGTGACACCACTTTTAGTCCAGTCATCAAGCCAGAAATCTGTGAGTCTTTCTTGACTTGTGAGCCTCTTCATCGCATTCATTTCATCAGCAAAGTGCATTCCTTCTACCAATCAATGATTCTCAAGTCGTCGTTTTTTCTCCACTCCATTGCAGCTGCCCTAGTCGAAGCCCATCTCACCTGGATTGCTGCTAAGTGGTTTCCCTGCCCCAGCTCTTGCCTTCTAGTCTGTGCTCCCAGTAGGAGAGTGAATTATTGAAAACACAAATGAGAACATCTCACTTCTCTGCTTAAAACCCACGTCAGCTTCCTACTATATTTAAAATGAAATAAAATCTCTTATCTTGGCCTTTCAGGTCTTAGTAAATCTGTCCACTGCTTTTCCTCTCTTCCCTCCTATTTCTACTCTGAACTCACACTGCGCCACACACACTAGATTCTCTAAGAATTTTCCCGCTTCAAAGCCTTTCACGTACTCTCCTTATCAGGCTGTTTCCCCCCCAATTTCCCATGCTGGTTCTTTTTCATCCTGAGGTCTATCCAGAGTAGATGCTCTCAACCAACCCCTCTGCTCTTACCTTACCATGGTCTTTATTTTTTTCTTAGCACCTGCCATTCAGTACTCACCTTTTTCACAAGTTTATTTATACAGTGTATATACCATTATGTACAGGAAGACAGAGACTTTGTCCAACTCATTCGTCAGACGATGCCCAGTAGCACAGTGCCTGTCAAATAACACAAACTCAATAAGTAATTAAACAAATCAATCAACATCTAAACTTGATTTTTCTCTTTCACAATTTTTTATCTTCTTGTTGGGTAAATTGAAGTCATTTCCCATTCTCTTCCCAAAGACATTATAATGTACAGTGGACCCTTGAACCATGCTGGGAGTAGGGGCATCTGGTTCCTACCCAGTCAAAAATCTGCATTTAACTTTTGATTTCTTAAAACCTTAATTGCTCATAGCCTACGGTCGAAGAAAAGCCCTTACCAGTAATATCAACAGTCAATTACCACATGCTTTCTATTACAGGCATCATAAATATCCTCAAAATAAACTAAGGAAAAGAAAACTAAGAAAATCATAAGGAAGAGAAAATACATTTACAGTACTGTCCTGTGTTTATCGATACTCTAAGTTTTTGTCCTCTGTTTACAAGGTGAATCATCCATCTGAAAGGGCAGGCAGGTGCAGCTGCAGACCCCAATCGACCCTACCTGTCAAGCAAGCCAGCTTTTTATTGTCCTGTTAAGACTTATCCCTTCCACTTGGAAGCACTTCCAGCATCCCTAGCTGCACTGTGTGTGGATCCCACGGTGTTCTTAAAAGTTTATGGTATTGCAAATAAACAGGTTGAAAAATACAGGACATCCACCAGAGATATTTTTACTGCGATATGCAACTTACTGGAGAGATAAACTGCTCACGTAGAGGTGACTGTTGTTTTGAGCTGATGCTTTTAACCCTTGAGTTCACTGCACCGGAGGTTGAAATTGTGAAATTACTATGGTAGTAGTATGCTCTACAGTTAATTGTAGGCACTTATGATTTACTACTCCATCTTTACCTTTATGTTTTTCTCTGCTGTGAATGGTGCCAGGTATGGTCCATAAAGGTTTGTGTGCATAAGTTCTGATAATAAATTTGTGTACATTTTATGGTTGTATATGAATAAAATGGACTAGTATCCACATATATTTTATGCATTCCTGATATACCTAAGTTTTTCCCTAATTTTTGCATTATTTCTAGGCTATATGGTCATCTGCAAGTTTTTCTAATTGTTTCAAGTCTCCAATTTTTTCCCAGTATACTTATTGGGAAAAAAAATCCCCATGTAAGTGGACCGGGGCAGTGCAAACCCTGTTTTTCCAGGATCAGTTATAGTTACATCTTAGCGTACTCCAGGGACCCTAAACCCAAACTGCTGTATTAACAATCGGAATTTATTTATACATATCATACCAATTACAAATTAGCTTACTCGCAAGAACATCATTTTTTACAGGATGTCTCACAAATAGGACTTTTCGTGTAACGAGAAGTCCAGTGGAGAATGGTGACTGCAACGGCGGCCTGGCCTAACCTTGGCGCCTAATTCTACAAATCCTTCTGCCTGTGGTGTCCTGGTGGCCACTTGAGTTCTGAACACCGCACAGTCTTACCCAGAGGCCAGAAGGAAGAGCCACACAACTGAGAGGCGCGGTCTCGTGGCACCTGCTGTTATTGAAAAAAAAAAAATAACTTTTCCAGAAGCCTCTCAGCAAACTTCTGTCATATAGCCAGAAGTGGGTCCCAGGCCCACCCCGAAACTTAAAAGGAGGTATTTTCTTACCCAGGGATAAGGAGAGAATGGCTTCCCTGTGGAAAACAAAGAATAAGGACTATGACTCTCACGAGGTTAGCCTGATTGGGGCTTCCCTTTCTGGCTTTGCTTAGGGACAGCAGCGCAAGACGATTGCCCGGGTTTCCACTCATTCCCCCACCCTCAGTCTTGGCAAGTCCTTGCTCACGTGAACATTGAGATTGAAGCAGACAGGGAGATCAAGTGCTTTCTCCACTAGGGTAATACATTTTTCCTTTTCTATGTGGCTTTTGTGGCCATTTTATATTGTCAATTCTGTCTTCGCCATTAAATTTTAAAACCTAGATATGAAGAATTTAAGTGACCTGAACACACCCTTCTTCCTGGAGCCTAAATTATCAAAAATAGGATTTGTATAATTAATATTATTGTGATGCCAGTATCTATTATCTATGGTAGGGTATTTTTTTTTCCAATTAAGTTTATTAAAAATTCATGGGACTATCTGGTCTCCTATTACTTTTCTTTTGAGGCACAACCACTCCACGCCTAATATGTTACCCCCAGACACGGTGCTACTTATTTTTAAACTCAAAACAATCTTAAGGGCTAAAACAAACTAACAAAAAAAAAAAAACCTAATGGGATTTTTTGATGCAGAAATTTTGTAGTTTCCTTTAGCCTTGTAAACTAACTATTGAAACTGTAGGTTTCTGAACAAATTAGTGTTTTGGTGCCATTTTGGGGATACTCTTTTTTGAATGTTCACTGCTAACCAGGCCCAAGAGAGCACGTTACATGTACTATTTAATTTGATTGACATAATTATCATTGAAGCAATGTCGTCTTCCCTCCACTCTCCCCCACCCCAATCCTTGGCCCTGCAGTAGCTTACAAAGAACACTGAAGCTCGGGGAGGTGGAATGGCCTTCTTGGGGTTACAGGTACCTGCAATGTAGGGACTCAGCCAGAAGTCAGTTTAAAAGAGTTCAAAAAGCTCTTTTAAATCACCATAGCAGACTGTCTTTCTCTTATATACCTTTTTTTATTATTTTCTGGGAAGCAAATCTCAGTTGCAGCCGCTTCTTACAGCCACTATTTTGTGGGTTTGACCAGTACTTCACATGCCCTTCAGGGTGATTTTGTCTGGAATATAAATAAGACATCTTAACTAAGCCGAAGGACAAGGCTTTGGAGGCTGGCTGCTGCCTCCTCCGAATGCTACACAGGCCTCTCTGCCCTCTTATCTCTCGTTAAAAGGTCTACTGGTGGAGAGTGGACTCCAGATGGCATGTTCTCTTCACTTCCCTCATCAGAATAAACTTTTATCTAGAATTCTTTAGCATCAAGTAGACACAAGTTCCTTGAAAAGATACAGATAATAGTTCTTGCCCTGTGGTGGTTCTTAGTACTTTAGAGTGTGGGCTTCTGGTCAGTCTCAAAATACTAATAATGAACACTTTTATAATGCTTAAACAAGCATGCGTCTGAGTATTTGTATCAGTTTCCTGCGGCTACTGTAACAAATTACGACAAAATGAGGTGACTTAAAACGACAGGAATGTATTCTCTCACAGCTCGAGAGGCCAGATCCCAAATCAGTAGCACTGGGTCAGGATTAAGACGCAGAGGTGCAGAGGTGTGCCGCCTCTGCAGGTTCTTGAGCAAAGTCCTTTCCTTGCCTCTTCCAGGTTCTGGTGGCTGCAGGTGTTCCTTGGACTGTGTGGAACAGTCCAAGCCTCCCAGATCTGTGCCCCTCTTCACACCACCTTCCTCTGTTATCTGTCTTGGTCAAATCTCTCTCTGCCTCTCTCTTGTCTGGATAAACATGATTGTATTTAAGGCCCATTCAAATGGGACCATCTCCCTATCTCAAGATCCTTAACTTAGTCACATCTGCAAAGACCCTTTCTACTATATAAAGTAAATAGGTTCCATATAACACTCATAGGTTCTAGGGATTAGGACCAGATAATTTGGGGGGCCAAAATCAGCCTGCACAGTACTTTATACCTATAACTCACGTATTCACACAACCAGTGAGGCAGTGTGTGGTTTTGAACCTAGGAAGTTTGTGTCCTTAAAACTCAGTTGCCACCAGAAGTAAATGAAAAACTAACTCATGTAGAAGAATTCCCAGACAGTGGGTGCCAAGATAGAAGCCAAATGAAAAGCGGTTTCTCCTCTAAAGGCCGGTCTCCTTGGTTATGGAATTCCCTACTTTCTCATCTTTGGCAGGATTCCTTGCTATGTCATATCCTTTATCATCTTCTACGTACACAATCAGTCTAAGTGCAGGGCCTTCAGAGACATATGAGAAATGTGTGCTGTATAAACTGTATGCAGTTGCGGCATTTGCTGAACTAATGGACTTTTAACCAGTCCTCAAAAGAACATCATGCTTGAGTTGGCAGTAAGCAGCACACAGCTTTTGTAGATACTCTTTAT
>NW_003852398.1:46182258-46183790 GCF_000181295.1 Otolemur garnettii
CATTAGGAGGCATTAGGAAGGTTGAGAACCACTGTACTAGACTCCATACCCACCATGTTCTAGCCTACTTACAGCTTCTTCTGAAACCTCTAGAATTTTCTCAACCAAACATCTGCAGTATCACACTTGTCAGACTCCTAGCAGACAACTCCACGATCAATGGTCTAAGGAGCCCTAAAGATTCTGCCACTTGAAATCTCCGACTTGGTTTTTGTTCAGGTTATGTACTCCACCTGTGTGTGCCTGGTTTGGTATCTTTCTCTGACAGCTTGGTATATGCCTTCCCAGGAGTACATTCTTTACAGCCCCGTTTAAGCCAATTCATTCTTCATTTTTTCTCCTGCATATACTCAGAGCTTCACCAAACCAATTTTCAAAATTCTTCATATTACAAATGAAGGTCACCTCTAAGTTCTATTTGAATCTCCTTCTCTCTTAAACCAAACCAGCACAATATCTCATATTCACCTCAGTGTATATCCTTAACCTATCCCATCAGTGCTGGGACACCACAGGTATTGCTATTTGCAAAATTCTGCAAAGCTGCATTCCAAGAATAATACCATATAAAATAATAAAAACATTTTTAAAATATTACATGTTGATGGATGAATGAGACAGTCCCTTATACATTTCTAGTGAGCATGTAAATTTATGCAGTCTTTTAAAAAAGCAATGACATCAGGCATCAAGAACCCCTAAAATATATTATTTGATTAAGAATTCTACTGTGCTAGTCAGGGTAGGTTAAAGTGTTATCAATGATAAACCTGATAAGCCCAAACATTGATTTTGCAAGCAAAATAGAGACAAAAGACCCCTCTTGGTAGGGGAGGGCACCCTCCCAAAAAGGGAAAATTAAAAAGTAAGCTGAAGGAGTCAGAACAAAGAAAATTCGGCTAATTTACCTTTAAGCTAGCCATTGCTAAGTTTCTTATCTGAACAAGTTTCCAGCCTTTCCTGAAACTCTGGCCTATTGGGGATGCAGCTTACACAAATACCCCTGCTGAGTCTGTGAACACTCTAAGGCAAATAATGGCCATAAAAGAGATTATGGCAAGTCCTAGAAAAGATACATCTTCTAGGTCATTTCCTGCCCATTAAACAGACAAAGCAGATGCCCATTATGGAGGCTCCAGCCCAGAGATAGGGCAGGAGGACTTCCATCCCTTATCACAGAGGAAAATCTTCTGTGGTGGTGATGGGAGGAAAATGCCTCTCTTCGTCCCACCCCTTCCTCAGAGGAGATGAACACCAGTGGTGTTTGACTCCACAGTGAGTTAGTGGAGTTTAACACCTCCCTAGGGATCTGTGTGTGTGATTCCAGACAGGAGGCTTCCCCCCCAAGAGGCTCAAGTTTCAGATTCCTCAAAACTGTGCGCGCAAATCCTTAAAGTTAGTTATAATAACAGTAGAAGCTGTTATTATGCTCACTCAGAGAAATTGCTGGTGTCTTTGTTCCCTCCCTCAACTTACCACCTGGGCAAAGAGCTTTAAATAAAAGCTGAGTGGAACAGAGACTCCAGGCCACT
>NW_003852398.1:46184417-46187644 GCF_000181295.1 Otolemur garnettii
GAAATGTATCAATAAGTTAATCATGGCACAGGCATTCAGTAGAATACAGTCATTTAAAAGTTATTATTGTAAAGTCTACATAATGCTATGGGGAAATGTTTATAAAATATTGTAAATTCAAAAAGCAGAAGACATTCATAAAGACTATGAATTTAACCAGGTTAAAACAAAAAATTAATCTTTATTGTCTGTGACTTTTTACTGTTTTGTTCTGACTCTTCATATTTTTGAATTTTTTAACTATTTTTCTCTTTTGAATTTTCTGTTCTATCTTTTACCTAAAAATTATTTTAAGAAATAAAATATTACAAATACAATTGAAATTCTTTTTACAACCCCACCTGATACTTTTCCCTAATCCCAGAGAAAGCCATTTTTTTGACTTTGTCCTCAGAGATCCCTTTAGGGAACCCCATGTATTAACCACAGTAAAAGCAACTGGGAAATTACAATTTCCCACCAGATTTATCAAACTTTAGTTTGATATTTTACTTTATTTGGTAAGCAATCCATTAGGCCACAAAATGAACAATGGCATTTGAGATGCTTGTATCTTAAAAGGGAGTTTGGTTTTGAGACTATATATAGAACCCTAGAAATAAATAAGTAAAAGGTAAACACAAATGCCAAAGAATTGAACATTTAGTATAAGATGAAATCTAAATATCCAATAAACATAAAAATGTTTAACCTAATAATTGGTGAAAGGAAAATTAAAACCAGAGAGATATTATTAGATACCATAGAATCAGAATTTCATTTTTTCAGTGTAAGTATGTTTGCATTAATTGTGATTATTTAGAATTCTTAATATTAAATGAAGGAACCAACTTTAATTTTGTTTTGTTTTGCTTTTTCTGAAATATTACATGTCCAATATAGGTCTATCCATACTGATTCTATAGATCTAGTTCATTTATTATAGATGTTTCCTAGTATTTTGTTGAATGAATATAATATGATCCTTTGATTCATTACCATAATAGATATTAACAAGTTTCCAGTTATTTGCTCTTCCAAAGAAATTTTGCAGAGAACTTTTTTATATATGTCCACCTTGTGAACATATGCAATAGATTCCATAGGGTTTATTATGAAAAGTGAAATTTCTAGATCTTAGAATATAATAATACTGAGGTTTATAAAATGTTGCCAAATCACTCTTATGAGTTAATATTCCACTAACAATATATGAGGTCCAATTTCTCATGCCTTTTTGCCAATTCTTTTCAAATGCTCCAGCCGTCCCTCCCTTTTCTTTTGCCAATTCTATGGTATCTATTGATATCTCTGGTTTTAATTTTCCTTTCACCAAATATTAGGTTAAACATCTTGTATGTTTATTGGATATTTAGATTTAATCTTATACTAATTGTTCAAATCTTTGGTATTTGTGTTTACCTTTTACTTATTTATTTCTAGAGTTCTATATACAGTCTCAAAACTAAACTCCCTTTTAAGATACAAGCATCTCAAATATCATCATCCATTTTGTGGCCTAATGGATTGCTTACCAAATAAAGTAGAATATCAAACCAATGTTTGATAAATCTGGTGGAAAATTGTAATTTCTCAGTTGCTTTTACTGTGGTTAATACATGGGGTTCCCTAAAGGGATCTCTGAGGACAAATGTATATTCCACACAGATGAAAGAAAGCGAAGCCTCTGAACTTCTTGCAATTCACCTTCCCTGCAGCTAAAGACAACTATTCTAAACATGCTGCCAACTGTTGAGGATTTTTGTGTGGCTCATTCAAGCTTGAATATCTGCTAATTTAGATAATGGCTACAGTCCATCAGTTAATAGTACTTACAACAATAAACATATGGCCACTCTTGGAAGGCCAGTCATTAGCTGATGTGAGTCACTTCCAGATGACATAGAGATAATTCATATTGTCAGCATGAATTAGTCTTGAGTGGTACAATACCTATCCGGGTTGACCTTAAGAATAGATGTGGGTGGCTACTTATGTATGGCTATTAAAGTGTTCTGCAAAAGCCCCCTCACCCATCACAGTAATGTGGTACAGCCTGAAACCAGCACTAAAGCTTGAGGGAGGTAGAGGGGAGGTGAGAGAAAAAGAAGGAAAAAGGAAAACACTAGGAGAGTAAAGGTTGAACAAATTAAAGTCTGCATTAGTCAAAGAGGTGCTTTTATATTGCAATAAAATATAATCGCTAATAATAAGGGCTTAACCCAACAAAAAATTTTTGTTACCTACATCATATGGTCTCCAACCAATGTAGTTACTCAAGGAGACAGACACACTTCCGTGATCATGAGAACTTCCTTCCCAAATTGACATACAGTTGACCCTTGAACAATATGGGGGGTGAACATTGGGGCCACTTCCTATCTAGTCAAAAATTCATGTATAAATTTTGACTCCCAAAAACTTAACTACTAAAGTTCAGTTGGCTGTCGACTAAAAGCCTGACCCATAACATAAATAATTGATGCAGATTTTGTATTAATATTATATACTGCATTCTTATGTTATTAAAATCATAATGAAGAAAAAATATACATATTTCTCTTTATCAAGTTGAAATAGATTATCCCAGAGGTCTTTATCCTCTTTATCTTCACATGGAATGGGCTGAGCAGGAAGAGGAGGGATTGGTCTTGCTGTCTCAGGGGTGGCAGAAGTGGAAGAAGTCTGCAGGTAAGTGGCTGGCACAATTCACCCTGGAGTCGTTCAAGGGTCAACTTTACATTATTTCTGAACACACTTGATTTTCTAAGAGGCAGATCTCATGGCTACCTGTAACTTTGAGGGGAACTGATGCACCATGCTGAAAGGAGGAGAACTGGACGTTGTTGAGAAATGGTACCGTGACTACCAAAGAATATGATTCTGGTATTGGTTCAGTGGGTCTTGCTCTGTCCCACACACACAATCCATTTAACGCCACTCCAAATAACAACTCTAAAATCACTCATTTATGGCTTTATGCTCAATACTGTGGAACAGTGTATTAAATTTGTCAATCTCTATCTCAGGTTTGAAGGTGGCTACTCTTAATACAGAGAACTATCAGCCAAACAGACAAATTAACTTTCAGTAAACATCTGTCCCCATACATTAGTGTAACAGAAATGGATATCTGTGATAAGGCTGGAAGCAGCAGGAGACCAGGTCAGGAAGTTGAAAACTGCTGAACAAGGTCAGTTCTGTGAGTTTTCTGTGAGTTTTCCCAATGCACAGGATCAGGAAGGAGG
>NW_003852398.1:46188074-46189465 GCF_000181295.1 Otolemur garnettii
GGTCTCACTCTTTTGCTCAGGCTGGTCTCGAACTCCTGAGCTCAAGCAATCCACCCACCTCAGCCTCCCAGAGTGCTAGAATTACTGGTGTGAGCCACTGCACCTGGTCGAAAAATAAATTCTGAATGAGAGAGCACTGGGCTATCTTTTAATATATAGATTATCTTTAAAGTGGAGTAAGATCAGGAAATAATGGAACATCCAGGAGAAAGTAGAGGATGCTACACACCAAAAAAAGAATAAGAACTTGAAAAGAAAAAAGCGCAAGGAACTTTTAAATGGAAGCAAATCAAGGTGTGGTTTGAGTACCAGCACTGTGGACACTGTCTACGGGTTGGTTGGGTGCTAAAACTTACAGGAGACCAAATTTTAACAACGTCATTTAGTGAATCCTATATGAATGTGTGCACTCATCTAGATTGCAATTATTGAAAAGTTACAAAAATTTTAAAAAATCATTTATATATGTACTTTTATGGTTTGGAAGCAACTTCTAATATAGTGCCTGATAAGTAATTGGTTGTCAGTAACTAATTATTATTAAAACCAAACTACCCCTTTGTACTGAAAATGTGAAAAATTATTTCTGTGGAAAAGTTTATGTAGATGGCAAAGCAATAAATATAAAACGTGAAATACCAAATTTTCAGGAAGGAATGCCTTACCATTTATATATTTCTCTCCGTGTACACATATAAATCATACATGCAGATATATAAAATATAATATAAATGAAATTTGTAGTATCTTTCCCATGTAAGAATCTTTGTACAACAAAGAACATTCAGACACAGAGATAATATCCAAGGTTACAAAGCTTGTTAAGTGGCAGAACATGGAATAACATTTAGTTCCTTTGACCATAATCTTACATTATATCTAATAAGTTTGAAACTTAAATATTTTTATTAAGATTAATTACAACATGTTCCATGATTAATTAGAAATAAGAATCATGGCATGAGTTTTATACTTACGTTCTTCTGGAATTTAAAATTAAAAACAAATTTTTACCTTGAAATTAAATTTATAAAAATATATTTTAGATGTTTTATGTTATTTTATCATTATAGACTCAGTTTTCCACTTTCCAAATAAAATAGAGAATTAATTAATGAAAACAGTAAGGCCATCCCTCAGAAAAATTTTCACTGAAGGTTATCATAAATTTTTAAACCTAAATTTTTTTCTCACACTTGATTGGTTTTAATCTACTAAATTTTTATAATAGAAAACACAAACCGTATAAAATATTTTATGTAATTTTCAACAAAACCTTATAGAATGTTTTATATAATTTCAACAAAAAGTGAGCTCCCTCTTTCTTTTTTTTTTATTTTAATAGATTTCATATTTATTTCATTTGTTTATAAAAAAAAATTTTATTTTAT
>NW_003852398.1:46189602-46191135 GCF_000181295.1 Otolemur garnettii
TAAATGTACAGTTAATTTTATTACTAAGATTAGGAGAGGTTATTCGTAAGAGTTTGTATATATATTTGTATATGTATAAACAAGCATACACATATATGTATGCATATAATTCAAATCCCTTAACATTATTTAATTTATAACATATGCAAAATATATTAAATATTAAGAAGAATCTTCAAGTAACTTTTAAAAGTGAGCCTTAATTTTTAGATGGCTTGGAAATTTTATAATTTTTTTTCTTTTTTTAATTTCAGGATATTAGGGGGAACAAATGTTTTGTCTTACATACTTTGTCTTTTGAGCAGATAGAGTCAACGTTACGAGAGTGTCCTTCACGGAGATAGTGCCTGCTGCACTCAGTAGGTGGGAATTTACCCGTCCCTTCCTCCCCCCCTCCCCAGCGTATTTTCATTGAGATTTCCTTCCATATGTGCACTTACGTGTTGATCAGCTAGTTCCAATTTGGTACTGAGTACATGTGTTTGTTTCTCCATTCTTGTGATGTTTCACACAGCAGAATGGTTGCCAGGTCCATCCAGGTTGTCTCAAAAGATACTAGATTGTCGTTTTTGTTTTATGGCCGAGTAGTACTCCATAGTTCGCATGTACCACATTTTATTAATCCATTCGCATATGGGTGGGCAATTGGTTTGTTGCTATATCTTTTCAATTGTGAATTCCGCTGTCTACAAATATTCGAGTGCAGGTGTCCTTTTTATCAAATGATCTTTTTTCCTTTGGGTAAATACCCAGTAGTGGAATTGCTGGGTCAAATGGTAGTTCTACTTTCCGTTCTTTGAGGTATTTCCGTACAATTTTCCAGAGAGGTTTTACTAACTTGCAGTCCTACCAATAGCAGATTCCTTTCTCTCTGCATCCATGCCAGCTGCTGTGGTTTGTTTGGAGACTTTTTAATACAAGCCACGAAGTGACATCTCAGTACAATTTTGATCAGCATTTCCCTAATGATGAGAAATGTTGAGCATTTTTTTAAGCTTGTTCACCCTTAGTATAACTTAATTGAAAAGTTTCTGTTCATGTCTTTTGGCCACTTTCTAGTGGGGTTATTTGGTTGTTTCTTGCTAATATGCTTTGTATGTTATCAATTCTTTATAGCATGCAATATTTTCTCCCATTCTGTGAGTTGTCTATTTGCTCTCTCCCTGGTGTCCTTGGCTGTGAAGAATTTTTTTTAATTTGATCATGTCTCACTTATTTATTTTTCCTGTTGCTGTGATTGCTTTTGGGGTCTTCTTTATGAATTCTCTGCATAGGCTAATATCTGTAAGAGTTTTTCCAACATTTTCTTCTAGGATTCTTAGAGTTTCCTGCCTTAGGTTTAAGTCTATTATCCATCATGAGTTAAATTTTTGGATCATGGATCATGTGTCAGTCTTTTACATGTGGCTATTTAGTTTTCCCAGTACCATCTATAGAACGGGGATTCTTTTCCCCAGTGTATGATTTTATCTTTTTAAAAAAAAATGTAGAGGAGAATAGGAAGATGATTTCATCTCTGGGTTCTCTGTTCTG
>NW_003852398.1:46191490-46192409 GCF_000181295.1 Otolemur garnettii
CTAGGAGCCTCTCAGTTGGATCTTTGAGGTTTCTTAGATATAAAATCACATTGTCAGCAAAGAGCAATAGTTTTATCTCTTCTTTCCCCATTTGTACCCCCTTGATTTCCTTGTCTTGCCTAGTTGCTCCGGCAAGAACTTCTAGCACTATGTTAAATACAAATGGTGGAAATGAGCAACCTTGTCTGGTTCCAGTCCTAAGCAGAAATGCTTTTAATTTTTCACCATTCAGTATGTTGGCTGTAAATTTGTCATACATTGCCTTTATAGTTTTGAGGAATGTCCAATCTATTCCAATTTTGTTGGATGTTCTTATCATGAAAACATGCTGAATTTGGTCAAATGCTTTTTTTGTATTGATTGAAACAATCACATGGTCTTTGCTTTGGTATCTATTTATGTGGTGAAAGAAATTTTATGGATTTGTGTATGTTGAACTATCTTTGCAATTCAGTTATGAAGCCCACTTTGTCATGGTGAATTATTATTTTGATGTGCTGTTGAATTTCCTTTGCTAAAATTTTATTGAGAATTTTTGTATCTATATTCATGAGGTATATTGATCTGTAGTTTTCTTTTTCAGGTGTGTCCTTTCCTGGCTTTAGATCAAGGTAATATTGACTTCAGAAAACATGTTAGGGAGTATACCTTCCTTCTCAATATTATGCAATAGTTTCTGTAGTACAGATACAAATTAATCTTTGTAGGTTTGGTAAAATTAAGGTGTAAAACCATTTGGCCAGGGCCTCTTTTTAGTCAGAAGATTTTCTTCTTGCTGTTTCAATTTTATCATTTGATATTGATCTGTTTGGGAGTTCTATTTCTTCCTGATTGAGCCTTGGAAGATTGTGAGATTGTGTGTTTCTAACAATGAGTCCGTTTCTTCCACATTTTCAAGGTTATGGGCATAGAATTTTTT
>NW_003852398.1:46195207-46197291 GCF_000181295.1 Otolemur garnettii
ACCCCTTGGTTCTGTTCCGGAAGAGCTGGCAGTTTCCCTAGCAAGCAAATAATGTTGAATTGAGGCTCATGTGAATATTCCTCCCATCTCAGTTTCATAGTTGTTACGCTTGACTGTTCTTGATAATGAAAACAGAGCCAGATGGTAACGAGCTTTATGAGACAACTGTCAGAAATTAAATGGAGTTAGTTTCATTTAAGTTAAATAACTCCAAGTTTTAGCTGCTTTTCGTAGTGTGAGTAAAAAAAATTGTAGTCAAAGACAAGAGAGGGATTTTGTTATTTTATTTATTTATTTTTTTTTTATTAAGTCATATACACATAGATCATGAATGCATTTATGTATATGTGGGGTACAATGTATTGATTTTTAAATAAAATTTGATATGCTTACATCAAACTAATCAACATAGCTTTTGCCTCATTCACTTGATTATTGTGTTAAGACATTTATGTTCTACACTTGACAGATTTGACTTGTACCCTTGCAATATGCTCCATAGGTGTGGTCCCACCATTTACCCTCCTTCTATCAAACTTCTCCCCTCTCCCTTCCAACTCCATTTCTCTCCTTCATCCTGAGCTATCATTGTGTTCTATTTTTCATAAGAAAGTGTGAGTAAATATAAGTTGGTTTCAAAGAAGTACTGAGTACATTAGATACTTTTCCCTCCATTCTTGAGACACTTTACTCAGGAGAATATGTTCCACATCCCTCCATGTAAACATAAAAGGTAAAGGCTCCATCTTTTTTAAGGCTGCATAGTATTCCATAGTATACATATACCACAATTTATTAATCCATTCATGGGTCAATGGGTACTTGGGCTTCTTCCATGACTTGGCTGTTCCAAATTGAGCTGCAATGAATACTTGTTACTTTATTTCAATACCTCCAGCTTTGCTTAATGTAGTTCTGCTTGAAAACTGCTTATAGAGTAGGAAAGATTTCCTGGTAAAAATAAAGTCCTGATGACTGTTGAATAATTAGTATGAAATAGCAAGGTAATGAAGGATGTTGAGGAAAGGTAATCAATGAAGAGAGATAATTAAGAGATGTATTTAAAGGTCTTACCATGTAAGATGTAAAGAAAGAGTTTCTTACTTGAGTGATTAGGTGGATAGATAATGATGACATTTGCTGTGAGCAGATAGACAATTGTCAGAAATCTCGAGATACATCAATGTTTAAGAATGTTTAAAAATGAAGAAAAATAGTAAAAGACTTTGATACTACACTTGATCTTAGCCCAAAGGCTGAGAAGTTATGGGTAAATAACTTTGAGATGAAATAGAGGAGAACCAAGAGAAAGTACTGCCTGAGAAGTCAAGAGATTAGAGGGTTTTGAATCATTATGGAACCAAAAATAAGATTTCAGTAACTTAAAATGCAAAGGAAGTAAAGAAATGGATATAGTAAGAGCATGTGAATGAAGTAAATTATGACTTTCAAAAATCTCTTGGCTACAGTGCAATGGGGTGTTGGCCACTAAGGGAGGCAAAGTCAAGGGAGGGCTTTTGTTTGTTTTCTTGAGAAGGAGCTAAACTTAGAGACTGAGGTACACAAAAGGGAGTGGTAGAAGAAAAGTTTGTAATTGATACAGAAAAATACCAAATGAGAAAGAGAAATCTTACTGGAAAATAACAAGAAGTGGTTGGTCATAAAAATAAATGACATTTTTAACAGCAAAAGTAGGCAGTGATGGTTTAACAAAAGTATGCACGTGAGTATGTTTGTAGTAGGTGAGCTATGTGGATGAGATAATTTCAGACCCTAAAATGTGCAAAATACATTGATTAAGCTGCACTCTAAAAACTCAAGTGAAGTTTGTTTATTTATTTATTTTGAGAAGAGTCTTACTTCGTCACCCTCAGTAGAGTGCTGTGATATCATAGCTCACAGCAACCTCAAACTCCTGGGCTCAAACAATTCTCTTGCCTCAGTCTCCCTAGTAGCTGGGACTATAGGTGCCTATCACAATGCCAGCTATTTTTAGAAATGGGGTCTTGGCTCGGCGCCTATAGCTCAACCAGCTAAGGCGCCAGTCACGTACACCTAAGGTGGCGGGTTCGAATCCCCAGCCC
>NW_003852398.1:46197554-46200911 GCF_000181295.1 Otolemur garnettii
AAAACTCCCGAGCTTAGGCCATTCACCTGCCTTGGCCTCCTGGAGTGCTGGGATTATTGGTGTGAGTCACTGCACCCTGCCTAATTGAAATTTATTTTTAATACAAATGTGACAAATAAGAGAATAACTTTTAATAGTCAACCAAATAATGAAGAATCAAAATAAGAGAATTTATATTGTGAACAGATCCAACAGGGTTTAAGAAAATAATCTTGTATGCAAGATTGAGCTTGAACTGTGATTATGGGATGGAAAGGAGTTGCTGAAGTTACACTAAATTCCTAACAATAAGACTGACCTTAGATTTCCAGGACATTCAGCCTAGCAACCAAGGCAAATCCTAGTGGTCAGGGTAAGGTGAATATATGAGCTGGCAGAAGTCAAAAAGGAGGACATTCCTAAAAGTGAGATATAAAATAATAACTGAGAAAGGGGGGTTCGAGGCATTCATTACAACTCACTGCACGTGATAATCTTGCCTATTTACATTGGACTTTGGAATTTAGATAGAAGTCACACGTCCTTGTTTGTATGGTTTACACCTATTGTCACAGCATCCTTTCCCATTCGGCACATGCCATATGGTGACCCTAGATACTTCATTGAACTGTGAGCTAAGAAAGGCCATGCTGGAATTGAGTGACTACGTTAACTTAAGGTAGCTAATACATTTTTGAATTAGAGTACTGCGTACTTAACTGACTTTAATGAACACACTTGATATAATAAACTTAGTTGTTCAGACTAGAGTAAATTAGCTAACACTAAACTATTGACCTGATGATAAAAATGTAATAACAGGGAAAATGCCTAGGAGGCTCATAACCCCCTCGAAGCTTTATCACAGCCTCCTAGTGGCCTCCAGGTTAAGGGCCTGCACCCTAGGAATAATCAGTTCGTCACAAATGAGAAGGAAACAATTATGTTAGTTTATCTTTTTAAGGAAAAGAAAGAAAAATCAAATTACTTTCTTTTTTTTTTATTATTGTTAATTTGCTTTGCCTTCCTTCTCTTCTCCTTCTGGCTCCCTCCCAATCTTGGGTAATTAACTTTTAATCTGAGTATTGTTTTATGAATACAAAACCAATGCTCAATGCTCTGTGGGCAGATGGGGAGAGCAGAGTTTCTCAAAGGTTGGCATTAGAAATGCCTGAAGGGCTTGTAAGGCACAGATCTCTGAGCCCTGATCTCAGAGTTTCTGTTCTCTGAGATCTGGAGTGGAGCCTGAGGCTTGCAATTTTAACAAGTACCCAGGTGATACTGCTGGACCACACCTGAGAACCACAGCCTACCTGTAAGGAGCTGTTCAAAATGCCTTCTCCCTTGTTTAATACTTGAGAAACACTGATATCTCTTTCCCCGGCCACCCTGATTCCTAGATTCAGTGAAAGTTCAAACTGTCATTAAAATCCTAGATTAGCACTGAGAGCCCACTCTGCCTTGCCAATTTGTACATCATCACGTGATACCTCCTTTGCAGGTATCAGTTGTCCAACCTGTGGCCATGGTCCCTGTGATGACTTTTTGAGGATGTTTTGCTCATTGGTGATGTCAGATAGTGAAAAGTATTCACAGACCTTTCGTTTCCCTCACCAGCTATGGTTAGTGCTTCTGTGATTAATGTGTGGCCCAAGGCAACTCCTACTCTTCCAATTTGTGGCCTAGAAAAAAAAAAAGGTAGACACCCCTGCTCAAAGCTGTTTGTTCCGATTCTTTATTGCAGGCCTTCTAGTAGGCTTGCAAAATACATACTTGGCTATGCTCCCAACACACGCTAGCACAAGAAGAATTCTGTCAACGATCTGTTCTCAGACTACTATTGCCCAGACCTGCATGCAACGGGGAACTCCTACTCCCACTGTACCATGCTGGAAGCAGCAGCCCTTGGGTCTAGCTGCCACCCAGGGATTCCGCCCCCTCCGCCTCCATGTAGGGTTTCTATTGTTCTTTTATTTCACAGTCGTTGGGCTGAGACATCAGCCAGGGTGCAGGGCCCCCTCTCTGAGAATCATAACAACATCCAACCCATTACATCCACCCCCTTACCACCTGGCAAACTTGAATACTATCATCAGCGACAGAAAACATTGGCTCTGACTTTACAGCTTAAGCTTCTAAGCCTCAGAAACTGCGTACTGACTTTTTTGTTCTGTGTCTGCTGAATCAGCAAGGCTACCTGGAGGTGATGGGTGCCTCTTGCCAGCTGGCTAAGGAGGTGGTGAGGAGGAAGGGAAGAGGGGAAAGGGGTTGCTCCTGGGATAACCGTGGGAGAGATTCAAGGGTGAAGTTTTAGCCACAAACTCATAACAAGGACAGGGCAAGTGAATATCAGAAGGGGGGGCTCCTGAAAGCATGTGGAGTTCTTGAATTTAGGTTAGCTGTGAAGTAAAAATGGCTGTATGTAAAGAAAGAATAGTGCATGTAAAAGAAAGTAAAATTCAGGTTAGGGGCAGCGCCTGTGGCTCAAAGGAGTAGGGTGCCAGCCCCATATACTGTAGGTGGCAGGTTCAAACCCAGCCTTGGCCAAAAAAAAAAAAAATTTAGGTTAGAACAGAAACCTATCTACACAGGTAAGAGAAAGAAGAGTAGAGTACTAGTTAATTAACCAGTTCTTTTTGTGTATGAAATTTTTCTTGATATGGGTTAAATTTTACATTTTTAGGTGTTTTGAGGAATGAAATGTGCAGCGAAGAAAATAATTCACTCGCACTATTAAAGCTTGTTCTCTTCAAGTCACATGACAGTTGAAAATTTTTACCTCAGGGAAAAGTACCAATGAAGAACTATCTTTATCCTCCTCATCCTCTCTTCCTACCGATGACTTTGAATCCTAAACTTCAGACGCTACCAAATATTTCAGAGAAAGTTCAATTTCTATTTTTGGATTGTTGTTAAAATAATACCAGAGTTTTTACTAGACAGTTGTATTTTTGAATGCACAATGTAAATACTATTTTATACAGTAACAGGAAAAGAATCTAGGCACCAGCCCAGGAAGGTATTATATTCTCCTGGTGTAGCTAATACTCTGCTTAATTCTACAGAGGATGAAGTCTGTGAAGGGAGCTGTTTACTAACAGGAAAGAAAGCAAACAGTAGTCTCCCTGATCCTTGGTTTTATTTTCCTGGGTTTCAGTTACCTGAGGTCAAATGTAATCTACAAATAGGAAATGGAAAATTCCAGAAACAAACAATTTCTAAGGTTTAAACTGTGTGCTTTTCTGAGCAGCATGATGAAATCTTGTGCTGTCCCACCAGGGCTGTGATTCATCCCTTGGCCCAGCATATCCACACTGTAGAAGCTCCCGGCCTCTCAGTCACTTAGCAGCCATCTCAAGTATCAGAACAACTATTGCC
>NW_003852398.1:46201380-46204360 GCF_000181295.1 Otolemur garnettii
CCTTCTCCTTGGAATCTAAATAAAAGAAAATAAATGAATGTATGATTCCTGTATGAACTTCTGATTGACTGATGTACACTTTAATTAGCTTTGTGATGAATAATACACAGGAATATAATTTGTTAATTATAATAATTGTTTTGATTCATAAAGTTTGGGAATCCGTCTCTTCAGGAATGTTACCTTCCACTAAAATAACATTTCTATGGGATAAATTCACGTATTCATTCATTTATTCAATAGAAATGATGTCACACAGTATAATCCTCAGCTTAGAAAAAAGTGTAGCCTTCAATGAAAGCTACGTGCAATTTTTTTTGTTTTCTATAGATAGATGTGACAAACATTTTTTAAACTGAATATATTCAGGGCCTTCCTATTTGTTGTTCATTTCATACTGACAATAGTTTGGTAGTGTAGATTTATAATCTTATTTTACAGATGAAAATAAGATTTTACAGGTAGACATATGGGTACTTAAGGGAAGAGTCATATTTTGATGTGTTTGCATTGCTAGAAATAGTTATTGGATAAGCTTAAAACCAATATTCAATTATTTATTATAAGCAGGTTAGGAATTGGATTCAGAAAATGATTGCAGATGATGGGCAAAAGGGAACAGAGACAGGAGAGAAGTGGATCAGAGAAACCCAAGATCTGTTGCAAAAGCCTGGCTTTTCAAGCAGACTGTCTTGCCAGAGCTTCCTCCCTCCCTCAGTGTAACTCCACTCAGAGGTCAATGAGTGCTGGTAAGGCTTGCAGGCAGGGAGGGCTGCCCTCTCAGGGAGAGTGAGTGCTTTGAGGGAGTTAAAGAAAACAGAACACACTGGAGACAGGACAAGCATCTAAACCTTGTCAAGATAGAAAAAGTCTCTCAGGAAAAGATAAGGAAAAAATAGCTCCTTTTTTCTCTTATCTCAGTATGTGCAGAAGCACCAGCTCATCTGAGCACAAGGCTTCCCAAGGCTTAATTGCCACTCCTGAGATTTGTGTGCTGGTCTGATTGGGTTCTGCTTTGATACCATGCCCCTGGACTGTGTTCCCTGTCCCATGCTATATTTGTGTGAAGATCATAAATAGCTTAGAGTAATAATAGCACGGGGTGAATCCATGCAATTAACATAACCATCTGTATGCACATTAAGCTAAACATGGTTAGAAAATGCAAGCCCAGCAAGAACCATGATGTAAGGGTTTAGCATTCCCTCATTAGATTGATGATTCAAACAGTGACATGTGGAATAAGAACAGAGCTTTCCTGAAGTGAGGGGCTGCTGTCACCGGCCCTCACGCTTGAAGGTAGTCAGTCACCCCAACTCAGCTCTTTAAAAACTTTCTCTTTGTGTCTCAACTATTCATTTCCCTCATCCTCTTGTCTCTACCAGTCACGGGCAGAGAACTCATTGTTTAGTTTGGGGCTGGTCCCCAACAGACTTAGGTGATTTGCCAAAGTCACCCAGCTAGTAATAAGACAAACTTAGGATAAAACAGAACACAGTAATCCTGATTCCAGTTTCATTTCACTGATGAAGTTAAAGAGTTAAAACAATTTATGAGTTTAAACACAAGTCAGAATGATTAGACATTCTAGCAAAATTAAGGTGGTAATGAATTTAATTTTCAGAGATCATTTATTAAAAGAAAGTATGTTGCCACATGTTAAATATATCTGCAGCATGGGCCAGGAGACAGAGGCCACCATTTGACAAAAAATATTTTAAAGAGATAAAAAAATCACTATAGATTAACAATCAAGAAAAATTGCTATTCTCTATTCTATATCATTTATAGAACATGTTAAAATGAATCTTTCCTACACAAAGATGATTTTTCCAAAATTACCCAATATATAAACAATATGAAATTAAAATTTCATTTATAGGAAAAAAATTTGTAATAAAATTTAAAAAAGTTTACTTATAAGTGTAAGCTTATTCAATATTGTGCCTTTAAAAAGATCTATGGAACTTTAGCAATCTTAATTACTGCTTGTGTTTCAGCCTTCATTTGGTGCTGATAACCTCAGATCAAAATCACACACTTTGAATAAATACTTGACTGATAATATGCTAAGATTTTAAGTGTTTCTGCAGAATTACTACATGGTTATTAAACCATTTTGAGGGAAGAGTGTCTAAGTAAAAGAATGTCCCATGGAGTAAGAGGCTGAGATAAGCCAGCTGAGAAGGCTGGAATGACCCATGAGGTAGTGATTTGGGGTTGGAGACTGAGTGAAGTGTGAATTCCTGTTTAGCTTAATGTGCATACAGATGGTTACATATAGAAATACTGATAGAGATGTGATGTACCTAGGTAAATATAAGCAGGTCAGCTGGCAGGGCCTCTCAGCAGCAAGCCAGCAGCCACCCCATACCTGGGCTTCTTCCATTCTCTGGCAAAAGGAAACAGGAATGGCAGCTGCTAGCCCTGCAGCCAAAAGGTGAGCTTAGAGCATTGTGCAGTGCCAGGAAATAAACCTGAAAGCCCAGAGAAGAGGTGATGTATTGAGTTATCATATGGACAGATTAAGTGTTTACCCTCTGAAATCAACTTTCTTCTACAGTGGGCTAAACAGATTCACAAGATTTTTTTAAAAATAAACTTTTAACTTTAAATAGCTTTAGATCTACAGGAAAACTGGGTCATACAGAGAACCTCCAGGTCTCTCCAAACAAGTTTCCCTATTTTTAACAGATTAGTGTAGTATGTTATAATTAATAAAGCAACATTTCTATATTATTATTATTATTATCAATATTATTATTATTATTATTTGCAGTTTTTAGCCAGGGCTAGGTTTGAACCCACTACCTCCAGTATATGGGGCCAGTGCCATACTCCTTTGAGCCACAGGCACTTTTATTCAAAATGTCCTGGCTTGGCGCCTATGGCTCAAGTGGCTAAGGTGCCAGCCACATACACCTAAGGTGGCGGGTTCAAATCCAGCCCGGCCCGCCAAACAACAATGATGGCTACAACC
>NW_003852398.1:46205218-46209510 GCF_000181295.1 Otolemur garnettii
TTTTTTTTTTTTTTTTGGATGGGGCTGGGTTTGAACCTGCCACCTCTGATACATGGGGCTGGCACCCTACTCAATAGACTTCCTATTAAAGCTTAATAGTTTGGCTTGCTTACTCATCACCAAAATATTTGATTAACATAGGATTTATGGAAGTAGGTTTAGTCATTGTCTTTGATTTTAACTAATTAGTTCATATTTCTCCCTTACTGGATTTCTGTGGTCACATTATAAAAGAATTGCCTTTTGTTTACTCAACTCAGTCTGAGAGTGGTTTGCCCATTACATGATTGCCTTTTTGGCATAAGTTTTCATGTATAATCTTCAATATTTTTAGTTTGCTTGTATAAAATAAAATATCTGGCCTGAATACTGAAGTTCTTAATGTATTAACAATTTGCTTTAATTTTCCATTAGGTTATTGACAATTTGTAAAACCTGTATTGGCAGAAAATGGCATTTTTGGCTCAGACGTCTATTATAAGTAAAAGAACATTCAAGAAATAGTGTAAAAAATAAAAATAAAAAAAGAAAGAGAGAGAGAAAGCACTAGCACAAAGAAGAGCCACACTGAGAATCAAGTGAGTTGCATGATTAGCTTCCTTCCTGTCTGTAACTCCGTGTGACCTGCCCTTCCCTGCGAGGAGCTCTTTGTTCTCATCCATCATCATGCACGCTGAGGCTGATGAGATCTCTTTGGCTATTCCACCCATTCCAGCCCTAATTTACAAACAGAAAGAAAGAGGCAAAACAGCTGTCAATCCTAACACATCTGGTTTGTACATCATACTACAAGTCTCCAAGGAGCACGATAGATGGATGAGCCTCTGAGACTCAACCTGCAGAGATCTGTTCTTGCATTTTCCCTTGCATGTTAAGAATTTAAAGTTACCCTGGAAGGAATTTAAATTTTAGCTCTAACCACAATTAATCGAATTCCCATTTTAGAAAACAAGACAGCAGCAACAAGAAAACAAGACAACATTTCAGGCAATTTTGGCCTCCTTCTCCCACTGTTTCCGTGGACATTAGGTCTAAGTTCTTGAGAGTGTGCTAAGAACACTTGGAGAGAGGAGGATGTTGGGGTACCAGTCCTTGTTTCATTTGGTTTCCCATCAGAGATCCATGCAGTTATCCACTGAAATGCTCCTCAGCCCCAGTCACCAAGTCTCTTGAAGCCCAGTGGCTTTTTCATTAACTTCCAGCCAAAGTTGGAGTTGTAGAAATCACTCTGTTTTGGAAATCTTCTCATTAGTTTTCATATATCTCTTCTTCTCTAAAGCCAGAAAAATTCTTCTCTAGGTAGAAGTCACATTCTTCTTGAACCCCTCTTTTTCACATTCTCTTAAGGATTTCGGCTCTTTTAAAAATTTAAATTGGGAAATCACCCTTTCTCCACACTTTTCTTCCTGGTAAATTGGATCGTGGTAGGAACTGATTTCTCACATTCTTCTTCTCCTCACCCTCATTACTTCTCCCCCCTATGTTACTATTCAAAGGAGCACTTGGGGAGGCCAATTAACATTTTTTCCTCTTTCAGCCCTTTCCTCTGAGGAATTGCACCCTAATCCCTTTTTGACAGAAGAGGCTGGGTCTCTATGAAGAAAGATCCTGCAATACTTGAACAGTTATATACAGTAGTAATTTCCTATTCCCCTAAAGAACCTATGCTTTCTACTCAAGCAAAGAGAGCACTCAAAGCTGCTTAGAACTGTTGAGTAAATGGCTTATTTTAATGTACTGGGAACGACAGTAAATCATGTCCTCCTCTTCAGAATAAGAGTAAATAAGAATGAGGAATTGAAGCAAGTATTGGCCTACGTGCATCTCACAGTGGCCCAGATGGGTTCACCACTGTGGTTATTTCCCCAATTCTAGAGTGTATGATAAAAATGAATACACCAATCAAGTAGCAGAACCCATATGTTGACTTCTTCTATAGAGTGAGATCAAGAGTAAAAGGAAAAAACAAACAGAAGCCCTGAATTCTGCTTCTTCAGGGTAAGATAGACTTCAAAATTAAAGATAGTATTAAATTACAGGAGAAATAGCATAGGTTTGAACCACCCTCATAGGCTTAAATGTTGCCGGGTGGTAATCCTCATCATATTCCCCATCAATTTACCAGGTGGATCCTTGCATAAACCAGAGGGGTCATGTTGGATGACAGTAGCTCACCAACTTGGGTTAATCCAACAGGGTGTTTAAAAATGGTCAAATATGTTAGAAGCCTTATTTCCATATGTTGAATGCACTTTAGAAGATGGAAGATAAATTCTACAAAGACTCAAGGGCCTGACACATCAGCAGAATTTTCAGAAATATAGTAGTCTAGTTTTAGGAATGTCCAGTTGGGATATCCTCTTTACAGTAAAGAATAGGTGTTTGCTTCTTGTGCCTCTTACTACTAAGAAAATAGTAGAATGCATGGTTGGTCTCTTAGGGATTTGGAAACAATGCATTTCATATTTGAGAATATTGCTTTGAACCATTTATCAGTGGTGCAAAACACTTCTAGGTTTGTGTGGGACCTAAAGAAAGGATTCTGTATCAGGTCTACGCTGAAGTACAAGCAGCAGGGACTGTTGCATCACATCCAGCATGTCTCATGGTCCACACTGAGTCTTTGCACCTGAAACTTTTCATTTAATGATATATATGGGAGAGCTTCCTAATTTAATGCTCAGAGAGCTGCTTAAATTTTATGGCAGTTTTTGATGCACATATCATAGTTTATTTAAGTGGTCCCTATTAATGGACCCTTGGATTTTTTCCAAGGTTGCATTTTTATGGACAATGCTCAAATTAATGGCCCTGTAAATAGTAATTTATTAGTCCAAATGTGTCTGTTTAATAAATTCCCAGAAGTGAGATTTCTGGGTCAAAGACACATGGTTTTATGAGATTAATGGATATTGCTCAACTGACTTCCAAGGGGTTATATAATTTTATATTCCCAGGAGCAATAAATGAAAGGGCCTGATTCCCCATTTTCCTGCCAGCTGTTGTGTAACCGAGGAAACTTTGCCAATCAGGTAAGTGTAATTAAGTATTTCTCTCATGATGAATAAGGTTGGACTTTTTTCTGCACAATTAAGGGTTATTTTCTTTTGTCTGTTTTCATGCCTCTCGCCTGTTTGTCTCGTGTTGCTTATCTTTTTTTTGAAAACATCTAAGATATCTTTGTTTAGATAAATTATCACTTGTCTGCGAGGCAAATTACAGATATATCACCCGTTTTTTATTTGTCACTTGACTGTGTTTCTATCACAGTTCCCATTTGGGGGTGTTACTCCAGCTGGCTTCCTAAGTGACTGAGAAATCTACTAGTTTTAAGTGGATTCCAAAGAAAGAGAAAGCTATGCAAGCTGCTTTGATGCTGTGCCCTAAGATCCAGTCAATCTGATGCGACTTGGAGTGTCAGTGGCTGGTAGGAATGCTATTTAGAGCCCCCCACAGTGAATCACAGTGTAAACCTTCAAGATTTGAGAACAAAACCCTGAGAGTATTTGCAGATAACTACTCTTCTTTTGAGACACAGCTCTTGGCCTGCCACTGAGCCTTCATGAAGACTGAACATTTGATCATGAGCCCCCCAGTTGTAATGAGACCTGGGTTTATCTGAACCACCCAGCTGTATGGGCATGCACACCAGTACTCCATCATTAAATGGAGATGATAGTGTTTCCTAAGTCCCTTAAGTTCACTTTTTGTTAAGTTCTTTTTCTTTAATGACCTGTTTTCAAGTTCACTAGTCCTTTCTTCTGTTTGATCTAACCTATTGTTGAAACCTTCTATTGAATATTTCTGTTAAGGTATTGTATTCTTCAGCTTTCTGATTTCTGTTTTGTACTTTTAAATATTTTCTATCTCGTTCAGAAACCAGTTTCATGCAAGACACTCTCTTCATGGACAAGGGTGGGGAGGAGATAGAGCCCAGGCAGTGAGGCTTCTGTAAATACAGACCAAGCTGCTTGGCTTGATCACCCACCCCTCACCTCCTGCTGTGTGGCCTAGTTTCTTGGAAGACAAGTTTTCCACGGATGGGGAAGGGGTTTTCTTTTGGCAGGGAAGGAGGCAGAGCTCTGTGGCCCAGGTGTTGAGGACCACAAATCTATAAGACCATTCATTACTCTGAAGTCTCTGGAAAAATCACATATTTTCATTTTATTATGATCAGTTTCTAGAAATATATCTCATGCTTTTATTTGCAATATAGATCCCTTATTTCTTCATTTTTCTCCACTTTGTGTGTTGGTTACTATGCACTAAATAAAACAGCAGCCTCTCTCAGA
>NW_003852398.1:46209977-46244675 GCF_000181295.1 Otolemur garnettii
CAGCTGCTTCAGGGAAAAGTGGAGGCTTAATTTTATAGCTGAACTAAGCTGGAAAGGAAAAGCCATGATAATTGGCCATCTGCCCACTCAAGTGCACAGAGGAGCAGTGACTACCTGCCCCGTAGATCACAGGTACAGGTGGGGTAGAACCCCGACACTCAGGCAGCATCTGGGAAAGTCAGGACGTTGCCTAATCCCTTCCAGGAAGAAGCGGGAAGCTGGGTTTTACCGCCTGCTAACTCTGCACTGAGCAGGGAGAAGAGGTAGGGAAGGGCTTGCCCCAAACCTGTTTAAAATTGCCTCTTTGTTCTCTGAGGTCCTGGGGAACTAGCGAGTGCCTCGCCCCCTCAGCTCCCAGAGACAGGAGCTGGTCCCTCAGGACCCTGCCCTCCTTGGGCAGAAGCTGAAAGTCATTGTCCTGACTGTACAGTGCTGCGGGAGGGGGGGGCTTCCCGGAACGGGTTTTCCTACTCACGTGATACAGTTATTTTCTCAGGGCCTGGTGTGCAAGAGTCCCTCAAGTAGTTTCTGGTTTTTCTCAAAGGGAATTAATCAAGGTGTAACTGTTTATTTGCTCTGTCTGTGGGAGGAGGGAGCGTCTTGAGCCTTCTACCCCACTATCCTGCTCACTTTCCGGAACGGTTCTGAAGAGAGGGAGAAAAGTGACGCTCTGAAACATGTATTATAAAAATGGCTTTTGATAACAAAAAGAAGGAAAATAACTAGCATATATCTAAATTATTTAGGATACTGTGAAGATAAAGGTATTCTCATCTGACCACTAATAGATTCTCAAACACAAAGAAAGCCGTCCGCTGAATGTAGTGGAGCAGGTGGGGAATGGAAGATTGGAAGACTGGAAAAGTATGTGTGTATAGTCAGGGGAGAAAAATTGAGATGGTTGGCTGGAGCTTGGTATTGACTGATGACACGACTTGGGCAGAAAGAAAGCTGTGAACCCTTTAGTGAAATCATCAGAACATGGGGTGGGAGGACCAGGAGGTGGAGAGGTTAAACCAAGATGGCAGGGCCTCTGAGAGCAGAATGCATAACAGCCTAGAAGGGACCAAGAGGTACAGGGAACCACTATTATCACAGCATATAGGGTATACGAGAGTTAAAACCTCCACTTTCATAAACCAAAATAAAATGGCACCCTCCAGGGAGAGCCAGGTTTCTTTTTTCTTTTCTTTTCTCTCTTTTTTTTTTTTTTGCAGTGTTTGGCTGGGGGCTGGGTTTGAACCACCTCATGTATTTGAGGCTGGTGCCCCACTCCTCTGAGCCACAGGTGCCACCAGAGAGCCAGGTTTCTAATAAGGCAAATGGTTGGAAGAATGGGTTTGGCAAGACGCTGGTCATTTACAGGGAATGTGGTAAACTTAGATCTGGAGCTCCAAGAGGGCCCAGAAGAAAGTCTGGGTGGTGGAGACAGAGTAGGAGAATAAGGAAACAAGATATTATACACAGCCTGAGTTCAGAATCCTAAGACACTTAGAGTTCCTGATTTGATAGATCTGGGTAGCACCCAGGAATCTGCATTTTATTTTTATTTTTTATTTATTTTTGAGACAGAGTCTCAAGCTGTTGCCCTGGGTAGAGTGCTGTGGTGTCATAGCTCACAGCAACCTCCAACACTTGGGCTCAAGCAAGCCTCAGCTATTCTATTTTTTAGAGATGGGAAAGCTGCATTTTAAAAGTCGCTCAAATGATTGTTATGCACACTAGTCTGGAGAGGCATTTGTGTGTTGCTGGACGCTGAGGATTAAGATAATAAAGACTTAACGATGTGCTTTGATGAGAGAGGTGGAGCCATCACTGTTCACAAGGTCAGGTGTGTTGACTGAGAAACCTGCTCACTCCCAGCCCTTCTGCCTCATTGGCCTCATTGGTGAAAGCTGACAAGATGTGACAGGCACCTCAAAGTATAAACATGATGTAGAAATTTTTAAATTCAAATAATATAAGGGGTAGAGAGTCAAAAGTAAAAACCCTACCCAATCCAGCCTTATGCTTCTTAGTTTATTATTTAACTAAATAAAATTATTTAAAATTGTCTTCCCAAGCATTTCTGTTTATCAATGTCTTTTAAACAAATAAATAATAAACACCCTTTGTACTCCTGTTTCTTAGTGATATAATGTGGGTGTTATTTAATGTTAGTAAATACCAACATGTCAGTTACTCTTGTAATCACTGCAGAGCATAACAAAGTATGGATTCTATCAATAATCGTTTTTTTCTATATTTGTCTCCATTCCATATTATTAATAATGCTGTCCTGAACTGAATACACTTCAGCATAAATCCTGGCTCGCTATCAAGAGGAATTTTTTTACTTCTATAAATAGAATTGCTGAGTCATAGTTACGTTTTATATTCTGATAGACACTGTCCTCTGGAAAGTTGCATTCACTTACCCTTCCACCAACAATGCCTCTCAGAGTCCTGTTTCTTATAAATTTCCCACTGTCAGAGACAGATATCTCATCCTTATTTTAAGTTGCAGTTTCCCGATTAGTAATGAGTTTTAAGATTGGTTTTCCAATGCTTAGTATTGTTATTTTTCGTTATCTTTCCCATTTTTTATGCCATAGTTGTCAATTGTATTTCACCCGCATTAAGCATAAAACCACAAAGTAATTTTGTAAACTTTGCATTAAACAGTTAATGCCTTTCTAAAATCAGAGAAAGAAAACCATCTTTTATATTTGCCCACATATTTACCGTTTAAAATATCTTATTTTTTCCTGACCATATGAGTTTCCATCTGGCATTATTGTTCTTTGGTCTAGAGAATCTCCTTTAATTAATCTCCTAAAATTCTTTAGACAGGAATTTTAGCTACACATTCTTTTAGAGGGGACTTATTTGAAACTGCCATTTTTCTACTTCTTTTTCTTGAAGGATATTTTTGCTGCATCTAGAATTCTGGCTTGACGGTTGTTTGTTTATTTAACATTCCCATGGTTCCACCTTCTTCTGGCTTTCATAGTTTTGATGAGAAGTCAGACGTATTTCAAACTGTTGTTCTCTTGTGTAATTTTTTCCTGTCTGCTTTCAAGAATTTTATTTTTATCTTTACTTGCCAGAAGTTTAATCATAATTTGCCTTGGTGTGGTGTTTGTTACATGTTTTTAATTTTAATTATGCTGTGTGTCAGGAAAGAGAGTGGGGAAGCAGGTGCATGCACACATAAGCAAGCCCTTCCTCTTCTCCTGAGAACACTAACCCAACCTTGCAGCCTCTACTCCCATGACCTCATCTAAATCTAAGTCGCTTTCAAAGACCCATCTTTTAATACCATCACCTGGGGGGTTAGTGTTTCAACATACACATTTTTAGATGGCATAAACATTCTGTCCATAAACCTGAATTTTTGCACACTGAAAATGTGTGTCTTTTGTCAAATTGGGGAAATTTTGGACTTCTTTTTTTTCTAAATAAACGATCTTCCCTATTCTGTTATGTCTACTTGGAGTCCAATATCACACTTTTCCCAAAGATCCATGCAATTTTGTTCATTTTAGTTCAGTTTTCAAATTTCCTCATTTTAAGTTGGATAATTTCTATTGCTCTACCTTCAATTGTATTCACTCAGTCCCGTTTCACCTCCATTCTCCTGGCTAGTTCAACATGTGCATTTTTACATTTCAGGTATTATATTTTTCAGTTCTAGAATTTCCACTTGATTAATTTTTCTATCTAGTATTTTTTTTTTCAGGAGACTTCTAATCTTTTCATTGACAAAAAGCATTTGTTATAATAACTACTTTAAATATCCTTTCAGCTAACTCCAGCATATGGGTTATCTCAGTCTCCATCCAGAAAGGATGTTTTCCTTTTTGTTTGCATATCTAGTAATTTTGAATTATATTCCAAACATGGTGTGTGTTATGTTATGTGTTGGCCTTCGATTCCGTTATGCTCCTCTGAAAAGTGTTTACTTTGTTTTTAATTTTGTTTTCACAGGCAATTACAGTGACTGCAATTACTGTAAAGCTGTAAATTATTTCTCAGGCTACAGCCCAAATGTCAGATCAGATCTTTTAGCCTTGACTGGGCTACTCGAAGTCTGCCTCATACATGAGCCATCAAACATCACTCCAAGATACAGGAAAAAATCATCCATACGAATTGAAGACTACCTCTCTCTCTTCTTTCTAGAAGGCTGCCACTCACTTCTTGATGGGTCTGGTTGCCGTAGGCCTGTTCTCCAGTATTTCATACCAGTAAGTTTTCACATTTTCCCCAATTATTTAAAGTTCAACTCACTCCCTCAGAGAGGTCTTTTCTGGCAAAACTATGTAATACTGAAATAACCCACGACTTACATTTTATTAATCACCTTGTTTTGATTTCATTATTAAGTGGAAAACTATTTGAAGTTATCTTACAATTTATTGGCTAAATTGCACAACTGCTTATTTCTTAGGTCTGTCTGAAATATAAGCTATGCAACTGTGGATACTTTACTATTATTATTATTTTGTTCATCTATCTAGGAATACTGTGGTCACTAATTATTATTATTTTGTTCATCTAGGACCATTACGGTCACTTACTAATAAGTTATTTTAATTATTTATTCTATAAATATTATTGAACATCTAATAATCACTTACTAGCTAAATAAGAAGTTATTTTAATTTTTAACATCTAATAATAAGTAGTTAAATAATAAGTTATTTATTTATAAAGTATAATTTTAATTTTCATAGTAGTGTAGATCTAATATTTCTGAATGTCCAGGTGTTAAATATATATACATTGAAGCATTCTTTTATTACTTAAAGTTTTTATTATATTATCAACAGAGCATGAGCCTCTATAGATATATTTAATTTATTAAGATATACTTTGTTGCGTAGTATTTAATAAATTCTGGTGATTATTTCATGGAGATTTGAAAAAAAAATCATTAGATACTAATAGCTAAGTTATGTTCCATTGCTCTCTCCTATACGCAGGGACATATATAGATATATTAAGATATATAGTTATAATAATATTTTTGTTTAAATATTTTTCTAAAATGTTTTTATTCATATAGTGTAATTCTCTTTCTCTTTTCAATCAAATGCTTCAATTCTGAAATTTTTGATATTTTAATATATATATATATATTTTTTTTAAACTTCTCCTTTGGATTCTACCTTGTAAAAAGTTAATACCATAACTCTTGCTTTTTATCATGGTTGGCCCTAGTTGATTGATATATCCTTGCAATTAACTTCTGTACTATTTTTTTAGGTTTGCTTATTATAATAGTAACAAAGTAATATTTACAGTGCAAACATTGTTCATTTTTCCCATCTTTAAAAAGCATTTTATTCTAATTCTTTTAATATAAAGATTTCTTTTTACTGTAGAAGTTATATAAGTTGGTGGTGGAAAAAACTTTATAGACTGATGATAGATATTAAATCAGTTTTTCTTCTCATACATTCATTACTTTTAAATTAATTAGATGATATGAATATTTTTATGGTGAAAATATTGCTGAAGTATAGGAAGTCAGGGGTAAAATTCTCATTCATGTTCTAGCATCTTCCCTCTGTCCCTTACAAGTCCATGCCTTTCACAAGGCCTGAAACAACTTTCCTCACCAGAGCTAAAAACTGATGTTAGTGTGGTGGAATGTTTCAGACAATTTCTATGTCTATATATGCACACATGTGTACAAAAGAAGTAGTTTTATGGACATTTTACATAAATATATCATATTGTATAAATTATTAAGCAATATGCATTTTTTACTTTATAGTATGGCTCTATATGTCAGTATATATATTGGCCCATCTTTTATTTATTCATTTATTTATTTCTTTATTTTTGAGACAGAGTCCCACTATGTCACCCTTGGTAGAGTACTATGGAGTCATAGCTCACAGCAACCTCCAACTCTTGGGCTTAAGCCATTCTCTTGCCTCAGCCTCCCAAGTAGCTGGGACTACAGGTGCCTGCCACAATACCCGACTATTTTTTTTGTTACTGTTGTCATTGTTTTTAGCAGGCCCTGGCCAGTTTCAAACCCACCAGCCCCAGTGCATGTGACCAGCGCCCTAACCACTGAGCTACAGGCACCAAGCCTGGCCTGTCTTTTTTATGATCACATAATATTCTACTGTAAGGCAGTATGGACATTTTTTTTTTCTTTTTGATAGGTAAGTGCTTTCCAAAATATTTTCCTATTAAAAATATACAAACCCACTGCTTAAGATGTTCTCTGCCCATGTATATAATGTATGAGAGGTATTACATGTTGTCTGAAGGCAGAATGCCATGATGAATGGTATATACATTTAACATTTTAATAAATGCTGCTGTGTTATTTTCCAAAATAGCTATCATGATTCATGTTCTCAATAGAATTACTGAGTATTTAAAATTTTTCCATATCCTGGCTAGCCAAACTTAGCTATTATTAACATGCATGATGACTGCCTAATGGGAAGAACCAGATGTCATTATTTTTAATTTTCTTCACCAATAAAATTAAATATCTTCTGTAGCACTTGTCACATGTTTAGTTCCAGATTTTCTACTGTTTCCCTTTTCTCCTAATTTTACCATTCGAATTATTTTCCCTTTGCATTGTTTTATTTGTAAGTGTTCTTTATATAGTACAGATGTGGCAACTATTTTTACCTAGTTTCTAGTTATTTTCTTCTGGTTTCTAGCTCTTTAGAAACTTTAATCCTTACTCTCTTTTGCCTTAAAGAAGCCTTTAAATGTATGATGTGTTATTTTCCAGTTTTTACTTTTATGTCATGAATTATTTTGTCTGTTGATGGAAGTTTTCTATAGGAAAAGGCAAGTAAACTCATGGTCTGTATGTACTATAATTAGGTATCCTGACAATTACACAGACTCCCCATCTGGATCTTTCTATGTGTTACTGTGGGTAGAATTCCTTTTTCTTTTGAAGTAACTTTCAACTGCATGCTTGATGTTTTGGTTTCTCCTTCCTCCGTGGGTTCTTTGATAACTTCATGTCATCTGTTTTCTATTTTCCACTAATTTCTCACAGTGTTTCATCCACTCATGTCACAATTTTCCCCCCTGCCCATCCCTCATTTTTATATGGATTGTACTATCTATAACATTTTATTTTCTGTTGCAGTGGATTTAGCAGACGCAGTAGGGGTAAGGGAATGATGCATGCATGCTTAATTCACTATTGTCATCCAATCTCCAACGGGTTTTTGTTTGTTTGTTTTTATTTTCGGGGGATCAATTTGTATTTGTGCCTTTTTTTTTTTTAAGTCAGACCCTTGCTACTTGCCAGGCTGATACCAAGCTCCTGGGTTCCAGTGATTCCCCACCCCCGCCTCTGTAAGTGGTGGGGTTATAGGCATGATCTGCCATCCCTGGACGGTTTGGGCTCTTCCCAGTGGTTAGTTAGAGCCACTCTGTCTTCAAAACAATCACAACATAGGAAATGTGTCACTGAGGAGTCTGACTAGCTGAATCTTACTGCTTAACACACATGTATTTACAATAACTGACAAATGGCAATGTGTCCCACGCAGGAACGTGTGAGTGTTTGCAACTTTTCCAGCTATAGCACCAAATTCTTGACTATCTCTGAGCAGGGGCCACACTGTGACTTGGGAGTCCCGCCCAGCTTTGCAGGTCTGGGTAAGGGGAGGGGGTGTTTGTCTTCTTGTACCTTTAGGGTGTAATGCTACAGTGAATTGACAGCACTTGGAACAGCTCCCCACTCTAACTGGGGAAAAAAAGTTGAGAGGGTCAGAATTCACCCATTTGCTCAGTTAACCAAGAGGATTCATTTGGGTAACACTTGTCTTACAGACACTTCAGTGAGTTATTTGGGATTTTAAAAACTTCAGCCAACTCTGGCCACAAACAGGCTTGCTTGTACTCGTTGGATTCAGGTATTGGGAGGTAGGCCCTGCAGTATCTGTGGTGTCTGCCAGAGCCTCCTCTCAGCAATTCTGGACAGAACTAACCTCTGGGCCACAGCCAGTCCAAGCTGTGAACTGAAGATCCCAGCTGACTTCTGTCTGAAATTCTGTCTTTGCCTTCTGACCCAAAGGATTGTGGACACTGCTGAGAGCGGTGACTGAGGGCTGGGGCAGCCGAGGAAGGCAGACAGGTTCGGAGCACATTCCCATTCACAGGGAGCAGAACCCAGGCCTCCCAGTGCTAATGGAGCAATGTGAAAATTGCAGTGATGAATTGGGAAAAACCTGTATTTTGAGCACAGTATCTCTGGCAAACACAGGGAACTGCCATGAAATTGCTGCCAGATACACCTGAGTACACGAGACATTTGTTCAGTAAACAGTAAATGCACACAATAAATTACCTTGGAGGGCCATCTGTCCTCCAGATGTGTGGTTCATGTTAGCAGAATGACTCCCACTCAGAGAATCTGCACCAGAAAACAGGGCCCAGGGTGTACACACAGTGAACAGATACGCACGGGTCACCCAAAAGGTCACCGTCGAAGGGCTTCACTTTGCCCATGATGGAGTTTGGTTTTGTGCAACTTAACACAGATACTCCTTTATCTCACAGGCTTAGATTTACCTGTTTTAGGATATATGTATATTTTCTTTTTTTTCTTTCTTACCATAATGTCAATGCTTTGTCTGAATAACAATGTTTGAGAGTAGAAAAAGAACCAAGCTTTTCATATGAACAGAGATGGACAGGGAATGTTACCTACAACTGAGTGCTGTGTCCATTGGATTATTTCTATTAACTCAAAGCTTACCTGAAGCCAAACATTAGACATAAGGGTCCTGTGTGGCTCCTGGACAGGTGCCTCCACTCTCCTACCTGGGCCACTTACACTCTACATAAGCTGTAGAAGAATGAAACACCCTACTCAAAGTGGTGAGGGCAGGGACAGGGCATGAAAACCACAGCTCACCAAACTACCGCTTCCAAGCAGTTTAACACAAACAATCAACACCGCCAAAACCTCAAACAAAATATTTGTTTAGTGTCAAAGACAAAACATCGTGTGAGAGCAGGACTATGGAGCTGCCCCTTCTCAGGACCCACAGCTTCCTCAGCCTCGTTGTTTGGAGAGAAAAGTGAGCCATGAGGACCCAGAGAGCATGTGCTCAGGGTGGAGGGTGATACTGGCCACCTGTGGGCACAGACCAAAGGGCAGAGAGTCCTGCTCATTGAAGAAGCTTAGCAGCAGGTGTGCAGGCAGCCTGGCAGAGGCAGGGCTGGCAGAGGCCTCCCCTTGTCACGAGGAGACTGCACATGGTGGTTGTCAAAGAAACCCAAGCACCCATCCAGAGATCAGCTATGAGCTTGTTGAACTCTGAGGTCATCTTCACGGTGGCCTGGCTGCATGTGCGTGTCCACAACTCTCTCACACACGCTTTGATGCCCAGGTCGTCTGTGAAGCTGAGATGCAGTCCAGACATATGGCTCTCACTGTCAAGGAGTGTGCTGCCCCATGCTGGGAGCTGTAATCCTTACATTCTAAATGCTTATCCGGGAAGGCCTCTGGGTCTGGTGCCACCAAGCCAGCCACAGAGCCACTGAGCTCCACTCCAGGGGCTGTGGCAGCTGCTTGGTCAGCTGGCAGGTAAGAGGGGTCAGGGTCAGCAAAGGGAGTCTTGAGCTACTGCTGCTGGGCCCAGACAGTAGGCCACTCTGCACCTCTGGGCAGGCTCTGCCGGGTGGCACCAAGTGGCTGCTCCTGCGGGGCACTCTGGGGAGGCAGCTGGAAGAGGGGAGGAGTGTGCTGGGGGAGGAGTCGTGCTTGTCCCACAGGCTGGAGTGCAGTGTCATAGTCACACCTCACGTATCCATGCATCCCCAGGCTCTCCTGATCCTCCCGCCGCAGCCTCCGGAGTAGCTGGACTACAGGGCATACCCCAACACTCAGCTAATTTTTAAAAATTTCTTTGTAGAGACAGGGGTCTCACTTCCTTGCCCTGATCTTTAACTCTGGGGCTCAGGCACTTCTTCTGCCTCAGCCTCTCACAGAGCTGGGATTACAGGCCATGAGCCTGACTTCACATTTAAGGGATGTTTTAACTTTATAGCATGTGATTTCCCAACTATATTAAAGATAAATTCCCTACACTTCTGCTCCAACCTAAGTAAGCTCTTTAGCGTGAGAGACAACAGAAAGCAAGGAGAACCTTTCCTTCCGGTGGTAGGTGAGCTGGTTTCATGGACACAGGAGCTTCTTACTGGGCTCCCATCCCCTTCTCCCTTCAGCTTCATAACGCCCTCCCACAAAGATACTTCACCTTATTAAAAGAGTCTTTTGTGTGTTTCTACCTCCAAGGAAACACTGGAGCCTGCTGTTTCCAACTTGAGATAAATACACTTGTGCTCATTACACTTCCTCCTCATAAATTTCCCAGCTAACCACTCACAAACTGTTCAAATTCACAGCCCTTTCTGACTTTGATCTTCCTGATAACATCACTCCAGGGTGCTGGTCTAATCTATTATTTCCCTGTGGTACCAGCAGTTTCAGCAGCTCTATTGGTTTGTATCACCAATTTGACCCCATGTATATCTCTCCCGCAAATTCCTAAATGCTTTGAGCTTACCAATTTTCCTGCTCTATTGTTTTCACGTTCTTAAATTTCTTCTGCCATCTTAGTGTGAATTTAAAATAGAGGAGCTATGAGGGGCATGCACTGAGTCAGTTCCTTTGGAAGTTTACAGCAAGAAGCATCAGAACGAAAACTCAATCCATGTATGAAGGAAGATTATTTTATTGAGTTATAAGATGTAACACATAAAAATAATATTTCAGTAAAAGTTAACCATTTATTCAAAACTAGAAATGTCACATATTAGGAAATGCATTTTTTACTGATTGTCTCTTAGCCACTTACTCATTATTTAAAATCCTTAACACTAAGGCAAATAGTCATGCACAGAATCCCCAAATGGGTAAAAGTAATAATCAATTAGCATTTATGTCAATTAAAACAAATTAAAGTTTTATTCAAATCAAGAAATTCTCTTGCATGTTAAAGAAATATAGGAGATGCTTAATTCATGTTAGTTGCCTTTCCTCATTTCATAACGAAAAATAGCATATTCCTGGGCAGCGCCTGTGGCTCAAAGGAGTAGGGCGCATGCCCCATATGCCAGAGGTGGTGGGTTCAAACCCAGCCCTGGCCAAAAACTTTAAAAAAAAAAGAAAAATAACATATTCTCCTTTCACTCTTCCTAGGAAAGCATCTGAAAATCCCATACATACAAAACTTAAAGTTTAATCTCTCCTAACATTATTTGATCATAAAGTTCCTTGGTCAATGGAACGTAAGACTTTCCCACATTATCCAAGAGGTACAGCGGATCAGAAATCTTCAGTGGATTAAATCCATCTTCTACCAGTTGATACTTCTGTAGTTTAAATGTCCCTGTCATTTCCATTTTTTCCTATAAAACAATGACCAGGATGAGTGGAAGCATTTAATATTATCTATAAGAGCTGTTACATGCAATTAAAATATTTAACACCACGGAATATAATATTTAACTATAACATTTTATATCTAATCATCTTCTCTATAGTTACAACTAATAACATGCAAAATAAAAAATGCCTTATAGCATATTTAAATCTGTAGCTTGATGTAATTTTAAACTTTACTTAGCTATTAACTCATTCAATAGGTAAAAATTATGAATATATCAATAATCTGATTCTAAGTAGGTCTAAAACGCATAGGCTATCTCCTCAATTCAATACCAATTCAATATTATGTAATTATGAGAATGCTAGGAGACAGTAAGAACCCATGAAAGACAGCAATTCCTACAAGTATACACAAATCTATTGTGCAAGTTAGAACACTATAAGAACCACAGGGGGTCCAGAATACTCTGGAACTTGGGTCCCCAAACTTGGGATACCTCAGTGAGTTGCCAGGAGTCTCATAGGATATATTAAGTTTTTTCAAGGGAAACCCACTTACACCTGTTGGTCACCACTCACAAATTACCAGCTCAAGGTAATTCCTAGTTTCAAGGGAGCTTAGTATACCTTCCTTTTAATGATGCCATCTCTTTACAAAATGGAGTTTGGGGTGGTTGTTGTAAGAAAAAGCAAGTACAGCCAAAAATCATCATGGAACATGGGATTAAGCTAGGGAAGGATTGTGCCATGCCCAGTTTATACCTTCCTTGTAAATGAATGTGGTCATTTGAAAATGAAATATTTTTTCCTTTTGATTTATACATATTATTTTTTACTAATTTATTAAATCTAAATATTTATTAATTTGCTTCAACTAGTAAATAAATGAAGGTTTATGTATTTGTTTTGAACCAAGAGTACCATGAAAAAAATTACTGAAACACTAAAAGTGTCACGAATCTAGAAATTTCAAGAATCTGCTTTGAGGTGTTTAAAAGAGATAGTGTATTTCTTTGTGGGAGTTTCAGATGGGAAAACAACCAGTTTAAATGGGATGACATGTATGGACCCACATAAAATTCTGAGAAACCGAGCTGTGTTCATTCATCCTTCTGAAATTCAAGTTCACTTCTTTTCGACCCCCTTTCCCTAATCTTCCTTCCCTCACCATACCCTGGTGGCCCAACCCAGAATTAGATGTGGCTGTGAAGGCATACATATTCTTATTCTCCTTTTTAAAAAAATTAGATGCTCATTATATTTATACAATTTGATGTTTTGCTTTTTTTTTAAACTTAATATTATACAAAGTATATTTTTCTAGGTCCTATGATTTTCTTCAAAATAGCACTTTAAAAAACAGCTTCACAGTCTAACTTAGTTTTATTTTAAGTACCCTTGCCCTCATTCTTAGACTTGATAAAGAATATCAAAACTTTGACTGGTATAAGTGATACTTTGAAGGATATCTTCATATTAACGTTCACGTATCTTTGATTGCTTTCTGAGGATAAATTTCTGTTGAAATCAATCAGTAAGGCAAAATGTATGTAAATTCTTAACGGTCTGATCATATATTACCAAATCGTTTTCTAAAGATGTAATACCACCTGTGTCTACATCCCTAAGGGTCAGACTTTGTACTACCTATAGGAAATACTGTAATAAACATAATAGTGATGGCCCATGTTTAATGATTTAATGAAGGAAGGAGTTGAATGATTTGAAAGTATTTTCTAAATTTGTTCAAGGCTAACAAGTCTTCTAGAATAGTCCTATGCAAAAATATTTCTTCAGCTTGATGAAAGTGAATTTTAAATTGCCATAAAGGGAAAATACTTTAAATATTACTTGCTGTATCAGCTTTCTATGGGTCAAATATATTACTTTGGGGTAGGGTCAGGTGGGACAAGAGTGAGCTCTACGTGAGGGATCCTTGTAGGGTTGGAATCATTTGTATCCTTACTATGGTCAGGGGTGCATGAAACCACACAGGTAATAAAGTATATGAAAAACACACAAAAATGAGTGCAAGTAGAACAGAAGAAATTTTAATAAGTTGAGAAATTATGTTAATATCCTCATTGTGATAAATTCGCAAAATTTTGTCCTTGGGGACACCTGGTTAGAGGACACACAGGATCTGTCTATAGTATTACTTACAGCTGCCTGTGAATCTACAACACTTTCAGTACAAATCTCAGTTAAAATAGATTACTTCTGCTTCATATTTACTTATCTTTAGTATCACAGAGGTTTTTTAACAAAAATAATCTGGGATGATATTTGTAAAAACTTAAAAGTTAAAAAAAAAGCAAATGAAATATGTATTTATGATAGTTCAGATGATGTGTCTCCCTGGACAGATAGTGACTTGGCTATGAGGAATGCTTGGGCAATGCTTCAAAACTGAATATGACACAGTCTATGGCCCCATTAGCATCTGATAGTGACATGTCAAGTATATTCAGTAAAAGTCTATGTGATTGGATATTAAGGGATGATGAATGGTTGAGTGAATGAGTGAAGTTGCACAGTAGTGGAGAAAATTTGTTTTCTCTTCACTATACTTTATACTAACAACCTAACAAGGATGAGCCCTCATTCAAACATAAAGAAACTCAGAATTCCCCAAAATACAAGGTCTGGGTGAGGGAGATTTGGACAGAATGATAATAAAATTAAAAACAAAGTTGCTTAACGCCAGTTGCCTTTAGTTTCTGCACACATCCTGCAGACTTCTTGATGGTTCCTTATTAAATCTAATTCTAGGCTCCTACGCACCAAATGTCTTCACAAGGTGTGTGTAAGACAGAGTTTTGGCTTGCTACTCTCTCTAGGACATTTTTCTCTGAGGTCCTGAAGAGAAACTGAACCATTTTAGAATCATGACCAAGATAAACATGTCCTAGCGTTTCATCGTGTTCCCTCTAAAATTAGGCAGCAAATATGGCATCGGTCAGCCTCAGCTCTGCATCCTCCTGCCCCTCATGACTCCTGAAATTTGTCCTAACACAAATAAAATGCATATATCTAAAGGAAACAATATCATTTTGAAGTTACACCACCTCCTGGTCTTAAATTTGATAGTAAATTCAAACAGTAAAATTACCTGAATTCTTAAGAATCTTGGGCAGGCGTAAGCCGGTAGAGATGCTACAACTTGTTCATAAAATGCTTTCAAATCTAAAGATTTATTTGGTTTTAAAATAATAGAAGCCATCCCTGCTTTTCCTTCATAACCTGAAAAAAAAAAAGTTTGAAATAGAATTCATTTTACAAGTACTAGATTCATTTTCAAAAATTAATTCTGTTACTTACCTAGTAATTGTGATAAATAGAGAAATTAAAACTGTGCCGGTGATAACAAGGTAACAGAAGCCCAAATGAGTCTGTGTCCTTCCCTGAGCGTATGATTTACTTTCTAGAAAACATTTAAAAATAGGTAGGACCAGGGTCTACTCCTAATTGTCTACACTGCAGAAATAAAACAGATGGAATGGAAAACGCTATAAATTACCCATAATTTGCAACCTAACACCAGTAACACAAATATTAAGAACACATTAGTCTAAACACAAATGTAGAAATGTACATCTTATACATTAATGTAAAAAAGGGCACGTTTTTAAGTTAAGAAACCAGAAACTAGTTTTTCATAATGTAATGCTTAACACCTACAGATCTTTACAAGGGTACAGAACATTCTGGAGCCTTTCTCTAGCATTAAATAATTATTCTCTTCCTCTGCTCTCCTACCCAAGCACTCCCACCCCTCGTGTCCCCTGCTCCTACAAGCATCAGCTGGAAAAAATAGAGAATGGCTGTCCTGTGACTTCAAATTAGTCACTTTTCTGTTCCATTTTCAGTAACATGAGATGATCCCCATTTGCATATTTATAAAGATAATGAGAAAACATTTTTACATGATTATTTAAAGACCAACTTTAAGTACAAGTCAGTATTACTAAACATTTAAGGCAGAACACCTTCCTATTTAGTGGTTTGTACAAACCCTTAAGAGAAAAATAATAGATTATTTAAAAGCTGTAACAATTTTTAACAAGTGAGTCACTGACCAGCTTTCAAGGTCGGCTTAAAAATACACAGGAGCTTTAAGGTTCACATAACCCCTTCCCCCGATATGACCTTGAAGTTGATTAGCTTGGACAAGGGCATTATCTGCCAAGACAAAACTAAGTTGCTTATCTTAATACATAAAAAACAAAATGTTGAGTGAGTAAGATTGCTGTAAAACTAAACAATATTACATTCCATCCCCAGCATCCTTCCGAAATCTGAAATATATTCATACCTGACACAGCCACACCATAGACATTCGCTTCCTGTATAAAATCCAACATTCCAATAACTTCAGCAACCTCTGTGGTTGCAACGTTCTCCCCTTTCCATCTAAATGAAAAACAAATTCCAGTTAGTGCACCTGTATTCGAAGAACCAGGCATCCAGTTTTAGTTTTAATGCCTTACATTTTGTTCTTTTAAGCATCTAGCGAGTGACCAATACTAATTTCAAAACGGAAGGTATTTCTAAGGACACACTTTGTTGGTAATTCCATAAAATCAGCATGTGTTTTCCAGCTAAAATTTCTGGATATCTCATCAGTATAAATTTCTTACTCTAAAATATTTTATAATGCAGATGAAAATAAAATGATGATGAGGATTCTAATTACAAAAATGCTTGTTTTGTAGAATAACAAATAAGTGAAAATCCTTCCCTGTCTCTGATGACGGGGATGTCAAAAATTGAAAGTAAAGATATATTTGTCTTTCAGTGTGCTCATGCACTTTAATTTCTAGGTAGTCACCCCTTTGGCTCCTCAAAGGTATAGAAATATTTTATTTCAATTAACAGAACTTTATATAAAGTGAGATTATAGTCTAGTACAAGAAGGTAAGGATGTACAAAATAATGTATTCAATCAAGTAATTGTTGAATGCTTTACTAGTCATTGGCTAGTAAAGAAAAATAATTTCATAGGCCTGAGATAATCTTAGAGAATTATTAAAAAAAAAAAAAGTAAGAAAGGAGAATTTTGCTGTTTCAACTATTTATCATTAGGTCAAAAATTAGGTCATATTTGGCTGAATTGGTTCTCTGTCTTAACCCTGTCATTTAGACCTCACATCTGCCTGCCAGTTTGATATGCTTACAAAGGAGAACACAGATTTGAACTCAACAGACTCATTAAAGTAATTATAAAAAATTTGCATCAACATTTAACTTATAGTTCAATCTAGAAACAGATGGCCAATAAATTTCTAAATGGGAAAACATTATGGACATAAACGGATTCTGTTTGCCTGGAAAGCAAAAGAGCATGTGGTCTCTGATGTTTCTACAGAGGCATGTTTCACAGTTACATGGCAAGCTGTGCATCCCAGGATGTTTCATACCTGAAAGTATCTCCGATACGGTCCCAAAAATAAAGGAAATCCTGATCTTGGACCATCAGGTCTCCTGTGTTAAAGTAAACATCTCCCTTCTTAAAAACATCAAAAAGCAATTTTTTGTGTGTGTGCTTGTAAGGCCCGGCATAACCAAAAAAGGGACTTCTTGCATTCACTCGGGAAATGAGAAGCCCAGGTTCTCCTGCAAGAGAGAAGCGCGTACCTGCAGTTATCTTCTTAGAATTACTGTTGCGTGCACCATGCGTGTACCTGAATTCTATCTGGCTAACATGACTAATACTGGTCATCTCACTTTCCTCTGAACATATTTCTAGATTGGACATCACGCACACTTAGTGCCTCCTTTAAGAGACTACCACAAATACAAACTATTCAGAAAAACCAAAAGGGAATCCAATGGAAAGAAAAGATGTACTAAATGTTTCTTATTTCCTGGGTAGATAGACCAATGGCTACTTCTGTTTTGGATTATGCAGATAATAACACAAATAACATTGACATCCATATACATAACAACCATAATAAGAATTTTATTATAATAAAATGAGGATAGCGATGTTTACCGGACACTTACACGAGCCCTTTCCAACCGTCACCTTGCTTATTCTTCATTGAAGTTTTCTTTTTTTTTTTTTTTTTTTGCAGGTTTTGGCCAGGGCTGGGTTTAAACCCACCACCTCCAGCATATGGGGGCAGCACCTGTGGCTCAAAGGAGTAAGACGCCAACCCCATTGAAGTTTTTTTGAAACTGATATTAGAATCCCTATTCCAGAAGGAAGGACCAGTGGGATGAAACACAGAACTCAAATTACATCTCTATGATTTTGAGGCAAGGTTTCTGTACAACGCTTTCTCTGATCCAGTTAATGTATTACTAGAAATTTAAGAAAATGGTTTATTTCTCTGGGATGCTATTTTGGAAATCTTTGATGGGAAAGAAGTGAGATTCATTGACACCTATTACTTTCACTTATATTTGGACACATTACCTGAAATAATTTTCAAATCAAACTTATTCAAATTGACCAAATTTCCCCCAGCAATTTGCAAAGTGAAAGCTACTCCTAAGATAAGGTAAAAAGAGAGGAAGAGCAACAGCCATCGTCCAGAAGTCTTTAAGGCCATAATCTATCTGCTTTGCCAGCTATAAAGAGATGGGATAACCTTGTGGCTAGTTAGATGGAGTTGGATGCCAGGAAGATTCAAAGCAATTTGTATTTTTAGTATTCTTTATTTATTTTCCTTCTGATCATTCTGGCTTCCATGGGCACAGAAACTATTGACCAAAACAAGCTATGCTCCCGCAGAGGCCAGATCATCCTCATCCTCACAGTCACTGTAATCGCCAACACTGTCCTATCAGCAGCAGCATCAGGGTCACCACCGTTAAACCTACTGAGCACTGTCTGGGCACCCTCACTATTCTGCAAGCTTTACACATGTATTCCATCTCATCGTCATCATAAGCCTGCTAGACTGGCTCTGATCAATCTTCACATTACAAGTGAAGAAATTGAGGCAAATAAAAAGAAGTCATTTGCCCAATGTCCAACAGCTGGCAAATGTAAGCATTGAAGTTTTTTGTTTTTGTTTTTGTTTTTTTTTTTAACCAAGTCCATTTGATGCCAAAGGCTCATCTCTATCGTATGTCCTGCCAGTCTGGGTCCCCTTTGTGTCAGGATTATTAAGACTCTAACATCATTCTCAAAATTTATGGTCTTTGTTTTTCTTCTTCAACACATAGTGGCAATTTCTTCTCTAATTAATTATTGCAAATATTTAAATAGGTTGTAGTGTGTTCACATGCTTTCCATCTAGGAATAATTTACGCTGTAAAGACACAATACCTTTGTAGAAAAAATAATACTGAGTAGCTCATAATGAGAATTCCAAAACAGTAAAGCAGATATTTGGGGTCACCTGGCTATGTAAGAAATTCCGAGTTTGCATAAGCACGGTTCTGAGATTCAAGTTCCAATATCAGATATTATTGTCACTGTCATAAATAAAACACTAGAAAAGTGAGTTTGAGTTCTTTGTAAGCTCTTCAGAAATCACTTTTTACTTGGACAGTATTTATGGAATTGAATATGAGAAACATACTTGCCAAATGCCCATAGGGCTTAAAATACAGAGATTTGGATTTTGGATAGATAAAACTTATTTTTTTTTTCAATCATTCAGCTACCAGAAAAAACAACAACAACAACAAAAACAAGTTTGCAAACGTTATCTTCACATTTGAAGTAAAGATTTAAGACATCATCTCTGAAGTGTAAACCTGTCCAGAGGCAATAAATAGTAATCTTGGCTGGATTTACTGAGGCTGGATGGCTCAGCGCACATCTCTACGTTGTAATCTCTAGTTTGATTGTGTGTAGCAGCAAGGTAACTGAGGCACTTGCTTTCACTGACATTTCTAACCTAAAATTGTAAGACAATCTCCCTTGGCAGAGGAGGGGGAGGAGAGGCAGAACAGAGGGCAAGAAGGGAACAAGTCACCTGTCAAACTCTCCCCAGGAATTATATACATTTCATTTACTTGTCAACAGTTACCTCACCAAATGAATTCTGTCACCTCTTCTTTACACAGGAAGAAATGAGACTCAGCTTGACTAACCTGCCCAAAGGTGGTCAGTTTCAAAGTGTCAGAGCCTAGTTTAAATTCAAGTTAGCCAGACTTTCTAATTCATCCAGAATGATAAATTAATTCATTACATTTTATGTTATAGTTTGGTGACAAGGACATCAGTCGTATGCCACTGTTATGAACTAGAAGTGACAGATCAAGAAAAATATGAGCTAAACAGTGATTTAAAAGTTACCATCTCAGTGACCCATTTGGTGCTCTTTGTGTTGAACAATTAAACCTTCCTCTTGCATTAAAATTCAAAAAAGGCAAATTATGTAGTATACCTAGTCATTTGTCCTTTCTCAATTCAATATTACAGTCAGCCCTCTGTATCCATGGTTCTGCATCCATGGATTCAACCAACCTTTGGAATTCTTTTTCAGGAAAAAAAAAAATAATGATATAATAACAAAAAAATACCAATTTAAAATACAGTATTTACATTAATTAGATAAAACTATTGACATTAATTAGATATTATAAAATCTGCTTGAAGTATGTGGGAGGATGTGTCTAGATTAGATGCAAATTCTATGACATTTTATAAAAGAACCTTGACCATCTGCAGATTTTGATATCCACTGAGGGTCCTGGGATCAGTCATCCTAAAGATACAGAGGGACAACTCTCTATAGAAGTTCCAAAACGTCATCTTTAAACACAAGTCTTACCTTTTTTCACACAACTGCACCAATTCTGTTCATTTCTCATGGGTTCATCTTTCTGAAAATCATACTTTATCAATTCAAATTTGAAAAAAAGCTGAAAAAACAAAATTAAGCATTTAGATATTTGTGTAATGACATCTACTGGTTGTAGATTTTACGCGCCGTTGAAATAAATAATTAAAATATGGATTTACCGAAACAAGTAACAGATGTTGATGAAAAATTAAACCAATATTTGAAAACCAAAACTGAAAGTCTGAGGGAACAGCACCATTTACTGGCATTTACTTTCATTTCTGCTGTGTTGCACTTTACCTTAGCAAAACACTGCAACGTGATTTTAAACACGAGTGCCTGAGTTGGAAGACAGAAACAATCCAGGTGTTCAGTTACTTGTTCTACTAACTACAGGTAAGAGGACCATTTTTGCCATCACCCTTGAAATAGAAAGTTTTAATAGAACTAAATGTAATCTATGCAGATGTAAAGGCCTTATTCATTTTTTCCTTGGTCACTAGAAAAGTGACCAAATGCTTAAACAGTGCAGTTACTCATTGCTACGTTGGCCTTTATCCCTGGGGCTTTCACCCTAAACTAACATTCAGTACTTCCCTGCACAGTTGTGGTATAAGATGATAAATTTGTCAGAACATCCTCATTGCATTGGCTAGTTGGGTGCCTTTCCCCGACCCCAGATATCTCCAACCACCCTGCCCCATAGGGTCCACATTACCACGTCACGCAGATTCATACAGCCACTAAATTTTGACTGTGGGAAAAAAATTGCAGGTTAAGTTTAGTTCGTTTTTTCTATAAGAAAACTGAGATTTTACTGACCACAGAGTTAAACGAGGAAATAGCAAACTAACGTGAAGGTAGTAAAATGAAGTGACAGAAATAACAAGAAAGGACCAAAAGGAGAGGGAGGGAAAAAGAGAGAGAGAGAGAAATGAACAAATCCAGAACAAGTAAGTGGGAAGAGATGGAAATTAGTGAGATAAATAGAATAGTATTATTATTATCAAAGATCAAACATAAACATTTAAGGTTTTTAATGTTAGTAAAATAGGCATGAAACTAAAATCACAATTCATTAGTTGAATTAAAATATAAACGAGAGCAACTAATATCTACTGAACAGTCACTGTACACGCCAGACACTGTGCTAAGAGCTTAAGAGCTATATTTGATTTAATCATCAATACAACTCTGCGAGGTAGAAATTAGTATTTTCCTATTTTAATATTAGTGCCAATGAAGGAGGCAGCAAAGCAAATGCATTGTTACTCTAGACCTAAAGCTTACGCTGTGTTGGTCTGTCTTTGTGTATAGTTGGGATAACAGAGTATTGGCCACTTGCCTGCTGGCTAACAGAAAGAAAGGTTACAGAAGTTCAGGAACTGCCCCTATTATCTTGGCCAAATAACAGAACCCTGTTCATTACCCATTCTTTTCTCTCCTATTCCAACATGTTTTATTTTATAGAAAATTGGCTCAGTAACTTGTGATATCAGCTTTCCTGTTTTTTCATGTGCATGGGGGAGATTCATTCCACACTGAATTACTGTTCGGTATATATAGTATCAGATATAGGGGACTTGAGGGTTAAAAATGGGACACTTTTATAATTAAAATGAAAATAATGAATCACAGCATCTTCTAGAAGTAGTCTGGATCAGAGCATTAGAACTCAGCCAGAAGTATCTGTATTCCTCTTCCTACTTTCATGGGTTCCCTATGAGATTACAGAAATGGCTGCATTATAGTAACACAAATAAAAAAAATAGATTTCACACCTTAAAAATCCCTAAACATTCACGTGGATGTGTGTGTGCACCTACCCAATGCACAACTACAGGGGGCTGTATCATAACAGTTCAGATAAATAGCTGCCCCAGAGCAGTGCGATCCCCACCTATGTGGCGGAACACATTGGAAGTTTCTGTACATATAAACCCTTATGCCCCTATGCATGAATCTGTTAAATTTATGAGTTGGGAAAGAATCACAAAATTTATTTACTCAATACCTAAGGAGACGTTGAACCCAGAGGAAAGTAACTTGTCAAAGTCACAAAATCAAAGTCACAAAGTTCTAGCAGAGATAGGCTTAAACTGAAATATCCGTCCCCTTGTAGTAAAGAATTCAACCTTGCTATAAACAGGCCTTCTGGGAAGGAACCAATAAGCCTTTAGACTGTTATTTTGTATAGAAGTGTTACTTGTTTATCTTGGGGCCTTGGACTAAGCAGATAATAACAACATAATTTAGAAAGCGTCTCTGAGCCTCAGCTACAATGTTATGCAGAGTTGGGGCATTGGATCACCCAGCTTGACTTCCTGAAAGGCAGGAATGGAGGTCAGCTACGTGGGCAGTCAAGCAGACTTACGTGTTCAAGTCCCAAAATAGATAATGGACACCGAGGCTCAGGTGTGCTTCCCTAGTTGGCAAATACTCCATGCATTTTTGTCACACATCAATTCTAGGAGAGCAGAAGTTCTAGTTCTGACTCCCCAGGAAAGGATAACTGGAAGCTTTGCCCTTAACTCCCTCCTGAATTCTGCCTGTGTGTGTCACCCGGGAGCTGATTTTAATCTGTGGTTTTTAGCTATGAAAAGCTGTAATCATAAAGATAACATCTGCCAGTGACTCTTGTGAGTTCTTCTAGCAGATTGCCAAACCCAAGGGTGAGCTTCACGACTCCCCAGATTGCAACTGACGCCAGAAGTGAGGGTATACTTGTGAGACTATTCCTTTACTTCACAGTCGGCTAACTTTCCTTGCCCCTAAAAGATGCCCACCTTTAAGCCAATAAAACATTTTTAGGAAAATGAGCCTTTTCATTAACGTTATATTTTGCCTTTACCTTGTACCCATGGGTTTACCACTACGAAGGATAGAAGGATGAGCACTCACATGTCTCCCTCTCCTCCTACCTAACTCCCGTTTCCCTTAGTGTTATAGTTATTTTCCCATGGTTGGGATCTGTATTTCCATTCCTGTGTAAATATGATTCAGAGCTGGTCAGTCTTCCATATGTAAATAGTTTCATTGTTCACCAGCATCCCCAGCTAACATGCACTAGCATCATCATAGCTCACTGCCACCTCAAACTCCTGAGCTCAAGCATTCCTCCTGCCCGCCCTCCAGAGTGCCAGGGTTATAGCCGCGAGCCTCTGTGCCCGGACCACCACCAACCTTTTACCTGAGGTGATTCCTTCATCTCTAAATTCTCTTTTATATTCAAGTTGGCCAGAGTTGCTCAGTGAATTTTATAAATGTTATTATACCCCTATAAATATGTGGGTATTAAACTCTCTGATTTATGAAGATTTTGATAAAACCTCTTTGATACTTTATGCTTGAGAAGCAATTTAGCCAGAACTAAAATTATTAAGCGAAAACATTTCTTTCATTTTTTTCTGGCCTTGAGCATTTTGTTTTGATTTTGAGAAATGCCAGCAGCGTTTGCCGTCTTCAGCCATGTCACATTTTGTACAGACTTCGCTTTTTCTGCCTTGGCATCTCCCCTCCAATTCTTTAATTTTTGTTCACTGATTTCACTGGGATATATTTTTCTAACGATCATTTTGTACCATATATATTTTTTCCCCCAGGAACGGAATGCACTCTCTTGTTAAAAGTTCAAGTCTAAGGAGGTTTTATTCTATCAGAGTTAAAACAATTAGCTTTTGTTTTGGTCTGTTCTCTTCTGCAGGAACACAAAGTAAGCACAGGTCAGATTATCATCCATGATTTCAAAATCCTTCTTCCTGATTTTTAATTATCACTTTCTTTTTTGTTTGTTTTGTTTTATGTGACTCCTTAATCCTACTAGGCTTGTTCCCTGACAGTGCCTACAGCCTTGCTAATTTTTAAGTCCTTAAATGTGGTGCTCATCTCTATAATATTTTCATAAGTTCTTCTCTTTTTCCTTTGATCTGAGCAACTTACTTTTCAATTCCTTTTGTTGATTTATGTTTTCCTCGATCTTTCCTTTCCTTTGAGCTTTTATTTTTAAAGAGAATAATACTGCAATTTTTTGAGCCTGCAGGAACTTGTCTCTCTCTCTCTCTCACTCTCTCTTTTTTTGAGACAAAGCCTCACTCTGTCGCTCTGCGTAGAGTGCCATGACTTCATCACAGCTCACGGAAACCTCAAACTCTTGAGCTCGAGCAATCTTCCTGCCTCAGCCTCCCAAGTAGCTGGAACAACAGGCATTCACCATGATGCCCAGTTAGTTTTTCTATTTTTAGGAGAGACGGCGGTCTTGCTCTTTCTCAGGTTGGACTTGAACTCCTGAACTCAAGCAATCTGTTGGCCTCCCAGAGTGCTAGGATTACAGGCGTGAGCCAGGAACCTGCTTTTCTAAACATTTTATGGAGATTTTGGAGGACTTATTATCTTGATGTGCATTCAAATTTTTTCCAGCTGCCTCTTATTTAGATTCATTTATTACTTTTTTCAAGCTTTATTTCACCTATGGATTTCATATTTGTCCCTTCATATTTATTTTCCCCAGTGAAAATACTATGGAAAAAGAGGAAGGAGTTAATAATTTGACTTGGGTTTGTCTCTGAAATACAGTGTCACCAAGAGTTTTATATGGTTTGCTTCAGGGGACATGTATATATGGGACGCTATCTTTTCAGTTTTATGCATTTACATAGTAAATATGACGTACAGGGAGGACACTCGGGCTAGAGGAACTCTGCGTTGCTGCCTTATTTTTCTCCTTCACTTGTAACATTCTTTGTTTGGAGGCGGATCTGCCTGTCAGCGAATAAGGCCTGAGCCTCCATCAGGCTCACATTTCTGAGAGGCACCCTTACCAAATCTCCCCCATTTAGTTCTATGTAGCATGAGACAATTAGTGGAGAACATTTTTCTGATTACCCGCCATCTAACAAAACAGCATGTACATAAAATGATAAAAGACAGACTAGAAAACATTATGTTGGTTATTAGGTATGACTTTTTCATTTACAAACTTAAAAGGGAAACTGAATTCAAAGCCAAGTTTTCCAAATAAATTGGAGACAGTCATGACTTTTTACATTATGACACCATTATAGTCCGATAGGAAATTTAAAACCTTAGGAAAATTACAATGAAGTCATGTCAGCAAGACAAAATACAAATCATCTTCACGTGCTCTTGTCAGTGGATACTTTTAAAAGACTCCGCTTCACAAAGGGGGCTTAATAGGAACAGCGTATTTGTAAAGGAGTCATTACAGTGACATTGAGAAAATTAACTGCGAAGAATGAGCAACTCAGTACTATCAGTTCTTATTTCCCCAAAACACTTTGTCTGGCATGCAAGTGCATTTTTGAGATGTCAACTAGACCGTCAACATCTTAAAAGCACACATTATACAAACCAATTTGTACTTCTTTAGGATAGAACGTTAGTGTGACTTACACCAGCTTGGACTAAACAGGTGAACCACTGCAGCATGAAAACAGATGTATGTCGGTTACTTCTAGATACTGAAACAAATCACCACAGACTAGAAAACCAAATCCTGGTCTTTTGTTACTTTCAGGAGTTCTTTGGTACAGGGACGTTTATTATACAGAAATATTAATGCATAAAACTAAAGAAACTAGAGAGGCAAGTGATAAAATGCACCAAAGTTTACACCATGGAATTCTTAAAGCTCTTTTCAAAAGCAAATTTAAAAGCAGCTTGAGCACAGTGCTCTGGAAACATGCAGAGCAATGTCACAGGACAGTGCTGGTCCTAGGGCACAGGCAAGGCCACTGAGGAAACACACCTGAGATTGACACTCACAGAAGAGCCTCGGACGTGTCTGTCTGGGACTGGCTCCATCTGTTGACTTCTGTTCCTGCACTGTTATGTCAAGTGTGGGAATCCAAAGTGGGCTGGGAAGTTTTCTCTCTTTTTCTATTCTCTTGAAAGAGTTTGTAAGATTGGAACTCACGCTTTGAATTTTCAGGACAGTTATCAGGGAAGCTGTCTAGAACTATGGGAAGATTTTTGGACATAAGTTTATTTCATTTAGTATGATACTTCTTGAGTTAGTACTGATAAATTGTATTGTTCTAGAAATTGGTCCTATTCTAATAATTCCAACTTTATTACTATGAACTCATTTGACAACATAAAAACAACTAAAACAACTAAATAAAATTCAAGTAAAATCTTTTTCTATCGTCTTAATGTCTAGAGCAATGTCCCTGTTCCATTCCTGATATTGTTTGTTCTATCGATCAGAATCCATTTCTTTACTTTTAAAAATATTATATTTATATTTCTTTTGACATTTCTCACTAAGTGTTTCTGTTCTATTTCATTAATGTCTGCTCTTTATTCCTTTTTTTTTTCAGTTTATTTCTGTTTTTTAAAAAATTAAGGTACAGATGTGGATATTTAAAGTCCATCGAACAAATTTTTACCTGCTCTTAGCTGATTCCTCAAGTTTTCAGATGTGACATTTTCATTATGGGTCAGCTCATAATATCTCCTAATTTACTATTTATTATTATTTGTTATTGTATTATTTTTTCTTCAACACATGACAATTTAAAAATGCTTTATTTCCAAGTACATAGGAGATTACCCAGTTGTCTTTTAAAAAATGTATTTCTGTATCAATTAAATTGTTGTCAAAGAACATAATTTATGTACAGGGCGTCCATAGAGTTCATGTGCAATTTAAAATAGTAACTATTGCCCATGAACTTTGTGGCTACCCTGTATATTCAGTCCTTTGAAATTTGTTGGAATTCCCTCAGTGGCCCAGTAATTTTTGTACAATGTTTCATAAGTGTTTGAAAGAGTGGATATTCTGAAGTTGTTAGATTCGGGGGCCTTTATACACTGATTAGTAGTTTATTATTCAAATATTCTGCATTATTGAAGATTCATTTACTGTTGAGGTTATATCAAATTTCCTTTATAAATTTTGTGACTTTTTCTTTATGTTCACCTTTATTCTTTAAAACATACTATTGTTGGGTATAAATTCTAGTTTAACAGCTATTTCTCCAAGCCATTTGGGGGTATTTATCCACAGTCTTTTGTCTTCTGTGGTTATATGGAGTAACCAGCTACCAATTTTTTTATCCCTAAAATGGTGGTTTCTTTGGCAACTTTTAGGATGTTAGTGTTATCTTGATATTGTTTAAAGATATATTTATGTTTATATATATTAAAATATATGTTTATATATATATATTTAAAACCTATACAGAACATTTCAGTGTTACGAATGATAATAATAAGTAGAAATAATGAAATTTCAACTCCTCAAGGAAGTTAGAAAGAGTGAAATTAATACATACCAGGACTTACACGTGCTATTAATACAATACATGTTCACATTTAAAAATTGAACAAAACACTAGACATCATTATCCCTGTAATATAGAGGAAGATGATTGAGTTTTTCATAATCCATAGCACCACTGCTCACCTAGAGCTGCTACTTTATAGAAGTTCTCAACATTAAAAAAAAGGTGATAATGTGATAATGATTACCATAATTTACAAGCACAAAGAAGACCTCAATGTATTTTTTTTTTCATAAAGAAAATACTGTACTTACTCTGTAAAAGAAATTTGTTCTCCCAACTGCTCCAATTTTCCCAGTGTGGTTCATGAAACAAATGTTTCCTTCAGTAGCTCCATAAAGTTCGCACATCTTAATATTTCCAAATCGGTCTATAAACTGTCTCCATACATCACTCCGTATACCATTTCCAATCGCCAGACGCACCTGATGGTCCTTCTCTCCTTCCATCTGTTAGAAGAAAAGCTTTTACTTGTAATAAATTTCAGTTCCCCGTGCTTTCGTTCATCATTATTAAAATGGCAAATATCCTAGAAGTCAGCCGCATGCAGTAATAGTAGGGGAGAAAAAAATATACCATGTAGGCCTGTTGCAGAACTGTGTACGACAGCTAGTGAAAGTAACACTGGCCAAGACTAATATAGGCTGCGTGTCTCAATGTCTGGGAAAAGCTCACTCTGAATTCCAGATTATTGAAGACTTTTCTGGACAATGTTAGGAAAGGAAGAAAGCATTTTCCATGAAAAAAAAAAGCATTACTTTAAAAATATTATAAAACATACTTGAGTTTACACTCCCAGGTCTTGATATATTAGCTATATAATTTTGAGCAAGATTTTGATTCACATTTTGATTCTCAATTTTTTCATCTGTAAAAACAGGTAATAGTCTATTTCCCTTATATATTGCAGTATACAGTAATACACATGCCTGGCATACAGGAAACACCACATCGGGGCCGTAGACTCAACATTAATATTGGCAGCACAAATATTATGAAAACCCCAGACCAGGAGCATGTTCCTGCAATCCCAGCTCTGCGGAAGGCTGAGATGAGACGATCACTGAGCCCAGAAGGTTGAGACCAGCCTGGGCAACAATAGGAGAAATCCTGTCTCAAAACAAATTAAAAAAAATCATAACAACTATCTGTAAATATTGCTTTGGAATGTCCAGTATTCCTATATTTTTATTTCCAGTTTATATTTAAGAATTAAAAGAAAGCTAGGATTATATTTTGTTCTATATTCAATAAGAAATGTGCTTATTAACATGGATATACACTGCCCTAAAATTAAAGTAAAAATATATTATCAGTGTATTCGTGGTAAATTGATGATTAGATGACACCAAAATTGAAAGTAGTTGAGTGGAATACCATATGCAAATATCACCCAAGAGGAAGCTAGCATAACCATACTGAGATCAGATCAAGTAGACTTTAAGTAAAGAAACATTTCTAGAGATAAAGAACATTCACTTGATTATTGTGATAAGACATTTATACTCTATATTTAATAGATCCGACATGTACCCTTGCAATATGCACCATAGGTGTGATCCCACCATTCACCCTCCATCCATCTGGCCTCTGCTTTCCCCTCCCATCCCACTCTCCTTCATTCTGGGCCATAGTTGACTTTCCATTTAATCCTGAAATCCCATTACTAGTTATCTACCCAGAATAACAAAAACCATTTTACCACAAAGACGTTGTCACCAGAATGTTCACTGCAGCTCAATTCATAATTGTCAGGTCATGCAAGCAACCCACAAATCCATGAATGGATTAACAAATTGTAGTGTGTATAACATGGAATACTATTCAGCATTTAAAAGTTGGAGACATTACATCTTTCATGTGTACCTGGATCCAGTTGGAACCACTCTTCTTAGTAAGGTATCTCAAGAATGGAAATAAAAGTGTCTAATGTACTCAATACCATTATGAAACCAGTATATAGATGCACACTCAGGAATGATAAAAGACAAATATAGTTTAGCAAGGGGAAAGGCTGAGGAAGGAGAGGGGAGGAGAAAGAGGGAGGGAGATTGGTGGGAGAAAGGAGGGTATTTGGTGGGATCTCACCTAATGTGCAGAGTGCAAGGATATTTTTCAAAATAACTAAGAATAAATTTTAAATGTCTTACCACAAAAAAATAAGGGAAGTGATGGCCATGTAAATCAGCTTGATTTAAGCATTCCACATTGTATGTCAAATCATCACATTGTATCCCATAAAGTATACAGTTATGATTTTAATCAAAAAATCAGTTAAAAAAGAAAATTAAAGGTGCCTACCCCTAGAGATCAAACATTGATAATGTAGAGATACTTTTTATCTTGGGAGTACTATTTCATTTTAGTACTGTATAAAAGTGCTCCTTTGATTTTAAAAAATTCAGTAAAAAGACCAAAAACAAAAGATGCCAAGATTGTAGAATCATCTGAAACAATACTGTGCCTTGTTGGTTTTCTTAGGCCCACATCAAAGGGATTTAAGGTGCTTATTCTGCAGACAGAAAAAAGACTCACCCGATCAGAGAAGCTCCTTTTAAGAAAGAGATTAAACCTGTTTAACCATCATATACAACCCAGAGCGGTTCTGTCCTGGTTCCCATCTTCTATGGGCACATCAGATATTACCTGCCAAGGAACTAGCACTTAGATTTTCCCCTGCTATTTTTCTGTATAATACAATAGCACTGCAAATCCTAGGATTTATTTTACTTGAACACCAGAGAATAATCTTTTATATGGTCTAACTCTTGGATGCTTTTCAAGTCTTAGATACGAGTTTCAGCAAGTATCATTATTTATGAAATGTGTTGACATTCTCTGGAAACCAATAAGAAGATGGTTTATAAACCATTCTCCATAGGGTTTAATTTGTGTGGGCTATAGCTATAAAAACTTATTAATAAGAGCAAATAATTCAATTGATATGGAAAATCAAATTATCAAAACCAGGATCAAGACTTTTGTCCAGTTAAAACAAATTCATTTCTCTAACTCTCAAGATATTTTTATTCATTATTTATTTTTATCTCAGATCATGTTTTGAAAGTGTGAGGAAATACCAACTAGTTTATTATTTATTGTTATGGAGGAAAAGAAATGTACGTATGTTGAAATATTTACATACATCGTAGAAAACTTAGAGAACACACAAAAATTAAAAAAGAAAAAGAATCTATAATCCTACTATGCCAAAATTTTTAATATTTTTATGTATCTATGAATATGCACATTAGAGTTACAATTATAGTGAATTGCAGTTATATATTCTTATTCATTAATATACTTTGATCACTGGTCTCAACCATTAACTACTATCATTCAAAAATGTGATTTTCATGCTTATGTGTTATCATAGGATTATACCCTGATTTGTTTCTTTCAAACCTATTTAAGGTTGCTACACTGTTTTAAAATGTTCATTATTATAAACAATACTGAGTCAATATCTTGTCTATAAATCTTAGCACCTCATTAGGATAGATCCCTTGTAAGAAGTTAATAATTGTAAATATTTTTATGACTTTGTTACCAAGTTGTTGGCTAAAATGGACGTTCTTATTTATATCTTACAGAAGAGGGTAAGGAGGCTCCCTTCTCAATCCACATGTACTAGTCATTTTTATTTAATTTAAAATGTTAATTTGAGGCTCAGTGCCTGTAGCTCAGTAGCTAGGGCACCAGCCACATACACAGGGGCTGGTGGGTTCAACCCAGGGTCTGCCAAATACCAATGATGACAACTATAACAAAAAAATAGCCAGGCATTGTGGCAGGAGCCTGTAGTCCCAGCTACTTGGCAGGCTGAGGCAAGAGAATCACATAAGCCCAGAAGTTTGGGATTGCTGTAAGTTGTGATGCCATGGTACTCTACTAGGAGTAATATAGTGAGACTCTGTCTCAAAAAAAATTAAACAAACAAGTAAATAATAAATAAAATAAAATGTTAATTTGATAAGAAAATATGATATATTTTTTGGATTTATTTTTCTAATGCTTATCATTTGATAACATGTTAAAAAATTAACATTTTGTTTTAATAGTTACAAGTGTTTATTTCTTTTAATTTTATTTTATTAACATTGTAATCAATGTTTACATTTATAATTAAATATATCATTCTTAGCACCTGTTAATAATCCTACTTAATGTGTAATTTAAAATCTCCTTTAGCATCTTAAATAATAAAGAAATCCTTATATTATTTTCTTCATCTCTTCTTTATATTTAATTATTAAAATTCAGCTGGAATGAACTTTATAAAAAAGACATAACTTTTTTTATCCTACATAATGATTCACCTCATTTATGGTCCATTCAGATTCCGTGAAAGTTTGATTTTAAGTCTCTTCAGGTGCACTTACCAACTTGCAGATAAAAGGTCCTCAATTAATAAAAGTCTAAAATTTTATGAACAGCTTTAAGCAGACTCAGTAGGCACATGTACACAAAATACTTTCAAACAATTCTCTAAAATCTTTCTGGAAATGATAACTGAGCCACTTATGAAAAACAGAAATGATGTAATTTGTATAAGGTAGAGGATATAAAGTACTTTTGTTATTTTACAGATAATAATCAGAACTTGTCAGTGACATTGTTTAGATTTTTGTTTCCATACTTCAAATTATGAATTGGAAAAATACATAAATGAAAATAATAACCAGATTTTTTTATAATAATAATATAAAAATTATAGGAGGCCTTGTAACAAGCCCAAAAGGTATCTCTATTTTTGCACATACTTTTATACACAGACACATATACTCTCACATATACACATATATTGAGGGAGAGAGAAAAAAAAATAAGCTTAAAAAACTCATTTGTAAAAGAACGAAAATTTACCTAAAAGGGTATGCTGTATAATATCATAAAGTATAAATCAGGGCTTGTCAAACTATATCCTGCAGGGGCCAAAGCTGACCAGCCTCCTATTTTTATAAATAAAGTTTTATTAAAACACAGTCATAGCCATCTATTTATGGATCATCTGTGGCTACTTTTGAGAGACATAGGCAGAATGGAATAATTATGATAGAGACAGCATAACCCACAAAGCCTAAAATACTTACTAACTTAGTGCTTTCAGAAAAAGCATACTGGTCCTTGTCTTGAATTCTAAAGTCCAAATAGCAAAATCTTCTTAGTATGAATACAAGTTAAGTGTCATCTGGTTAATTGGACAATACAGGGCTGCTACAAATACTGGTCATTAAGCATCCTCATCCATATTTCCACATTTTCCTTTTAAGTTTCCCATTGGCCATAACTAGGAGCTAGTTTGATTTGTAAATAGCCTGGTCAAAGCATTCAAAGACCTGGGCATATTGTGAGGTGGCCAAAATACTGGTCAGATGAGCCTTTTCAAAAACCTACCCAGCTATTTATTTTGTTAAAACTCCATTAATGAGCCCTGGAAGGAGACAGAAAACAGAGAGGGCATCAAGCAGAGGAGGGTGTATGATAGTAACCTGTCACCAGGAATGTGGGGATGGAGAGGTGAGAGGGGTCAAGGTAGGCAGGTGAAGTGGTTCAGATGAAAGATGATGAGGCCAGAACCCAGGTTGTGATCACAGAAACGGAAAAGCAGGGTCAACAGAATGACGAATGTGAGGAAGAAAAAGTCATCAGGATTGGCAGAGGGATCGACCCTTCCAAAATCACTCGAGAATGTCTAGACACTGGGAGGAAGGTCAGAGGGTTGCTTAGAATATTTGGTTTTATAGAGGTCAGTTTTGAGCACTGTGAAATTAGCAGTATATCCTGTAAAATAAAACCAAATCTTGGTAATGTCCATCTATAATTTTTTTTTCTTTTTTATTGAATGGTAACTATGTACATTAATGCACTTCTGGGGTACAGTGTGGTGTTTTCACACTATAATTTTAAAAATTCTACTTTTCTACCCATAAGTCTCCCTAAGGCTTCTTTATTCTGATTCCTTTTTATTCTTCCTGAGACAGGAAGTTGTCAAGTAAACATCACTGAATATCTAAGCTAGGTTAGGAATGGTGTGAGGCAGGCATGCAGAAATTTGAGTAGAATGAATGAATGAATGCATAAACCCACCTCCACACATACACAAGGGAAAGACATGAGTGACAGAGACTAAAAGACAGAAACAAGGAGGGAGAGAGAAAGTGGAAGAGAGACAAAGACAGAAAGCAAGAAAGAGTAAAAGAGAAAGGAAGTAAGAGAGACCAGGGGGAAAAAAGCAAAAGACAGACAGAGAGAGACACAGTGAGATCGGGGCAGAGGGGGAGGAGAGCGGGGGTGGGGGAGGTGGGGTGGGGGGAGTGGGGGGCTGGGAGGGGAAATGAATAGGGGGTGAGGGACATGGAGAGGGAGGGGGCGGAAGGGGGAGAGGGAGGGAGCAGAAGGAGGAAAGAACAAAGCTGAGAGAGGAACAGAGAGGGAAATAGAAATACACAGAAACATAGTGACAATCAGAGACAGAGGGAGACCGGCACTGTGAGAGTAACACAGAGATAACACTTAGGTTCACTCACACAAGGATGTAAAGAGAGAGCTGATCCCTCAAGATTGGACCTAAATTTAAAAATAGAGCCAAATGGCCATCTGCTGACTAGAGATCATAAGCAGTACTTTGCATATTGGAGTTTCTGCTTAGCTTTGAGAATTTCACAGCTGATTGTTCCTGTTTCCCTCCCCTGAACCAACCAATAGGGCATGGCCTGCACTGCCGAATCAGAACTCATGTGCAAAAATGCACATGAAGAGGGGGGAACTGGGAGGCCCAGCTACTTGGGAGGCTGAGGCAAGAGAATCACTTAAGCCCAAGAGTTTGAGGTTGCTGTGAGCTGTGATGCCAGGGCACTCTACCAAGGGGGACATAGTGAGACAATGTCTCAAAAAAAAAAAAAAAAAAGGAGGGTGATTTTCCTTATAAAAATCAAACTCACCTTTTGTTCTCTGGAACACAATTTACCCTCCTTTTACACTAAAGGCTGTGCTTCCCCAGTTTACCAACCATTCACAGGAATAAAATCTCTTCCCTCAAATTCTTTTCTAGAGAACGTTTGTTCACAAAGGTGAGACACATTCACACCCTGAGAAAGAGACAGAGACAGAGATCCATGTGCAGAGGCAGTCCTCTCTCCTCTCTCTCACACACACATGCAAACACGCACACACGACAGAGATAGAAAGATACCCCCAAAACCCGATATAGAGGCTACACAAAGACACCGCAGGAGGTACGCACCGAGATACACAAAGA
>NW_003852398.1:46244762-46262848 GCF_000181295.1 Otolemur garnettii
GGGGGGGGATACAGAGAGTGCAGGCCAGGAGCAAAGCCCACACTGGCAGCTGATCCCAGGAAGAAAAGGGAGGGAACTGGTCAGAGCCCTGCATATGGGGGACTGTATTGCCACATTTAATCACTGCAATAACTCAATACAATGAGATGCATTCTCTCTATTTTGCATATGGAGATAATAAAATTCAGATCCAAGGTCACATACCAAATAGAGACAGAACTGGAACTCATTCAAATGCCAGGTCGGTGAAGACTGGGGGTGTTGCCTGTTCTGTCTTCTGCTGCACCCTCTTGCCTAGAGCATTACCTGTGCCCAGACTTGGTGCATAGGAGGTGTTTACAACATATTTGTGGAAAGAATGGAGGGAGTGAGGAAAGGAAGAGGAGATGAGGGAGAAAGGAAGGAGGATAGGAACCAGCTTTAAAAAGCCTCAAAGGCCCATGCTCTGTTTTACCAAGCCTGTCCCCATGATTTCAGTAAGAACTCATTAGAAATTTTGCCCTTTACTCAATCAATCTGAAAAAGTATATAGAATATTTCAGTTGTGTCAGGTGCTTACATGTTTATACACACACAAAGTCAACCACTTTCACACACACAGAAAATACTTGTTTGTTATTCAATCCTTTAAAATCCCTTTTAAAATTTGAAAGAGAATTTGTTGAGTGGGTCAGAACTTTTAATACAGAGATCCCAAGGTCTTGGGTTTCAATAGACATTTCCTTCTGGCTTTCAGTACCATTCATAAACTGATGTGATGATACCAATAAATGAGTAAAATCAACTTGAACAAGGCTCTGGTCCTTTCTTTGAAAGGTTCTGTGGAGCTATTTTCCCAGCAGTGTCTGCAGAGGTGCCATCCAGAGGGACGGTGGTTGAACTGTAGTTACCTCAGACCAAGTCAAGGACTCACTGACTCATGAGCAGGCCTCTAACAATGCCCTCCTAGAAACAAAGTCTCTTTCTTCCAGAGCATGCGCTCAGTCCCACTTAGAGAATCTCGAATATATCCAGGCTGAATAGTCTTTTTATATGACTAAAAAAAGTCAAATGCTAGCCATTCTGTTTAAAAGCAGGTAATTGTGTATCCACCTGACTTTTTTAGGAAGAGAATGCTTTTTGATAGATGGAGACCAGAAAAAAAAAAAGTGAAAACAAAGGGGAAAATTATTTTTTGCCTTTAGCTTCGCATAACCAGCTATTTAATGCACAAAAATGTGTCCTAATTCCTAAAGGGTCGTTTAAAATGTAAATAACATATGTTAGGGATTATGATTCTTACATCTTGATTCTATTTAACATAAGACCTTTTTTCCTAAAAATTACTTACAATTCCACATGCTCACGTGTCACAGCAACACACCCTTTGTATTAATAAGAACAACAATATATTCCAACACTTTGCTTTGTTCAAAGACACTCAAATATTATACATTGAAACAATGTAGGCAGCAAGTTAAACAGACATTACAGAAAGGGTACAATGTAACATGAAAAGCAAACAGGATGGCAGACCATCTTGGAGTACAAAAACAGCCATAAACAAAGAGGACTTTCTTGTAGGGAAGCAGGAAAGGAATGGTGGGGGAGAGAGTAGGGGCCTCTTTTAAGAAAGGATTGGGGAGGTTTTAAGAGGAAGGGCCAACAAGGCTAAGACTGCACAGGCTCCAGCTGTGGGTAAAAGTCTGTGTTACATTGCCTCCTGAGACTGCGCTGGGGCAGGCACTACCTTCACAGATAATAGCCATCAGTTTAACAAGCCGTTGTAAGGCTTATACTTATAATAATTTGGAAATATTTCCAGGAATGTCATTAAAAATTATTTTTTGTGGATACTGAAAAATAGTTCTTCGATAAAAATCATTCAACACAGATTTTTCATTAAATAGATATGATTATTTTACATTAAAAGTTAAATAATATAATGTAATAATATAATATAAATAATATAAAAATGTTAACAATTTTGTCACAAAAATAACTACCAATAAAGATATAAAATCAGAAACCCTGAAAGTATTTTGTCTGTCCTCCTTTGGACTTATATGTTGTTATTGTAGATGTAGTATGTTAGTAAGAATTTTCCATGCTCAAAAGTGATTGAACATATAGAAGAATTTATAACCAGAATTATTTATTTGATTATTTGCTATTTTTTCACACTGCCTATTCCTTAAATTGTCTATCCTTCACGTCCCTGCTATGGACACATACAGTTAGGGTCAGAATTGGTCGATCTTTGCTCTCTAATGAGGCTTCCTAGGAAAGACTAGAATCTTCAGCAAATGATAAACTACTAGAAATTTTAATTTTAGATTATTTATTGCCAATGGGACAAAAACCACAAGAAATTTATATGAAAAGATGAAAGACTGAATTCTAGCTTTTCAATTAATTCGCCACGTGACATCAGGCAATTCGTTAGTTTCTTTGTGGCTTAGAGTTGGGGAGTGTGAAATTCCAGCCTACACAACCACGGTGTCTTATAAGCTTTGTGATTTCAGCCAGCTACCCTGCTTTCTTGGACAGCCTCTATCCTAGTTTTTCATTTATAGAATGAATGTAACAAACCCGGGACTCATCCTGGATTCTTCCCTCTCATTCACTCATTACCCCTAATTTAACAAGTCTTCTTGGCTTTCCTTCAAAATAGGTACCAAAGTACCTTTTTTTTTTTTTTTTTTAGTCTAGTTCTTCCTTCCTTTTATGTCAAATTCACCAATGGGAATATTACGTAGCATCCAAATTTGTCCTCCAACACTAGAGGGATCTTGGTTCTATAAGACTTGGTCAATGGGTGACCTAGCCATCCTTGCCTTCTCTTCAAACACTTCAGATGTGTCCTTCCTGGGCCCCTTTCTTTTCCATGTCTTCTGTCATGACCACAATCCCCCGGCTTTCTTGTGCCTGGATCCCACTTGTCATATCAGGTCCTCGGCTCGTAGGTGACCATTTCCATGAAGTCTCCCCTGACCACTCAGTCTAATTTGCCATGCTCCACTCCCGCTTTCTATCATTCCCCATCACCTCATCCTGTTTTATTTCTTTATAACACTCATAATTGTCTGTATTTGCTTTTCCTCATGTATTTGCTGATTTATTTTCTCCCCTTGCCCCCATGGGTATAACTTCTATTACAACAGCAATCTGATCTGTCCTGTATGCTCCTGTATACCTAACTTAACACTGTTACTTGAATAAATGAGTGAGTGAAATATATAATCCTATCCCTAGAAGCATCCTAGATATGGCTGTTGACCACATTCGGCAGAGTTATTTAAATAAGATAAAGATGGTGAACTCCAAGCTCAAAAAAAACCAAAACAAAACAAAACAAAATGAAAGCAATTTGTAAATCATATCATGTAATTTCACAGTCTTTTCTGTGTCCAGCTTCCCTATGTAAGCCTACACCTTTCATAGGTATTATTTAAATGCCTCTGGCCTAGTCTCAGCAGTGCTGTGGGTAATTAATAAAAGAATTATGTGTCCATATTTTAGCCTGAGAAAATAAGAGAAGTTATCCCAGCCCACCATCTCTGCCTTTACAGGTGCGATGATGACAAAGGTGGTGAGAGTTCCCCTCAGTCTAGGAAAGGTGGGTCTCAGAGGGAAAGTTTCTGCTGTCCCACCCCACGCGGAGAGGCATCTCCCTGTTGCCGCTCTTGAAGGGCCTGGTGCGGATTTGATTATGAAAGAGTCACTTATTTGTAGCCTCAAGAATTTTTAGGAAATCATAAAGTTAAAAAATAAGAATTCAGAGAGATAAATGATTCTAGGGAAAGGAAAATAACTTCTGAGAATAAACAGCAAACAAGTCAGTAACTCTAGGCTGTGGAAAATCTCTCTACTTACTTGTTTTTCAGATGATGGTAGTTGATCAAAAGAAAGTGGAAATGACTGTTTTAGGTGCAGAGATAAGTACAAATTAAAGCATTTTTTTATAACTTAAAGTAAAACCAAACAAAAAATATCCTGATGTAATAACTTATATTCAAAGGAAAAAAAAAAAAAAGAAAAACATGTATAATCAGGGTCATTAATTTTTCCTTTTTTTTTAAGAACAGTATTTTGAAACATTACTTTATCCTTGCAATAATTGCTCTCAGTATACATATCATGCATTTAATTTCATAATCTGACAGCATGGTAGGTTTATAGGAACTTTAATTAGCCTAAAATCAACATGGATTGGATTACAGGTCTATCTATCCTCTCCTTCTACAATACAAACCGCATTGGTACTTTCCTGGATCAGTCTTGCTTTTCATTTTCTGTGCTGAAAGGGCCAGACCAATGCCATTTTGTTGTTTACTGCATAAGATCTATTCCACCCCAACCCCCCTGCTATTACCTTCCTCCACCCCTGGTTGCACATACTGTTTACTGCATACCTTGCACATACTGTTTACTGCATAAGTTCTGTTCCTAACTCCTAGCCAGCAGGGCCACTCCCTGGTGACTCCCCCACCCCAGGTTGCACAGCCACTGAGCCATTAATTGAGTCACCTTAGGCAAACAGCTGCCATAATAAACAACAAGTTTCTATTGCCTTGAAATACAGGTATTTCCCTCCAGCCACCTAATCAGGCTGCACCAACTCTAGCCCCTGGTTAAGAGACCCCCCCACCCCTCACCTGTACCAATCCAAATTCTCCTTTACTAGTGAAATCATCAACCACCAATGCAAATCCTCCTTTACTAATGAAATCACTAACCACCAATCAAGAGTGTACTCATAACAGACCCTACCCTTCTTGCTTTCTGTACCCCATAAAAACTTGCTTTACCCCAAGTTCGGGGTTCTTCCTCCGCTTGCATGCCAGGAGAGACCAGGCCCGGGCTTGAATAAATCTCACCTCTTGCTTTTACATCAGATAAAAAGCAACATTGCTCAGATTTGTCTGCTGGGGACTTTGGGGAGAATTTCAGGCATAACAGTGCCTTGTTTTATACTATTTTATGTGAGACTATTACATGCATCTTTGTAAGCCAGCTAAATTGTGTCCTAGAGGAATGTGAAGTATAAACAAAGAAATAAAATTTATTTTTTCTCTCTCAATACTTATTCTTTCTGAAATACTTTTTTCTCTGATGATAATTGATCTTACCTTAGGCTGTTTGCAAAGGTAGCGACAAAGTTCTCCAATATACTGAAACACCGTCACATTATACTTCTTACAATCACTCCAAAATTGGCTTGCTGAGAATTTCTTCCTTAACACGCAAGTGGCCCCTATAAGAAAAGACAAAAACAGACCTTGGGGGAAAAATAATTCAAGGGCAAAATTATCATGAAACACAAATGATGTTCCTCTGTCCGGAATATATTGGCTCATTTTCAAGGCTGTTCTACTTCATCACTGATCGTTTACATCAAATGCATTTAAAAATAGTGATCTTAGGGTGGTGCCTGTGGCTCAAGGAGTAGGGCGCTGGCCCCATATGCTGGAGGTGCAGGGTTCTAACCCAGCCCCAGCCAAAAACTGCAAAAAAGAAAAAAAAATAGTGATCTTACTTGTCAGTAACTCTTTTAAAAATACTAATGTTGTAATTCTGTATTTTGACTGGGAATGTGTTTATTGCAATACACAAGATAAAATAACAGTCAAAAGAAGCAGAGGAGTTACAAATATTAATCTATGACCATAGCTAAGGATCACAGACCAGAACATGACCACTGGACTCATGGACCTTCTTCATCAAGACCAAGAATATTCACTTACTTTGACCTTGAATAGGTGCATATTATTTATTTTTGAAAATTCAAGGCAACCTCAATACATCTTAAAGTCAGGAGTTACTAAGGTAGAGTTAGTATGACAGCATCAACAGAAAAGTTCACCCATAGCCGCAGAACCTAATTTTAACAGCACAATTTGACAACAATGTCTATTCACAGGAAATTTTACTATCTTGACTTTCATCTTTATTTATGGTAGACATTGATCGTATTCTAAAAAATTACTTTAAAGTATTTTAGACATATTCAAGTAGTAACATATGATCTCTATTTATATATATTTTAGGTATAGTAGCCAACATATAATCTTGCAAGATTATGAATAGAATCTACTGAGTCACAAGCTCTACAAACTGCCTTATTGAGTGTCTAGGGTAGACAGTTTGCAAAGATGGCCTCAACGATTCCTTCTAAGCATTCACATTTACAATGTAGATTCACTACATTTACAATGTAGATTTGCTCTCCCTCCTTTCAGAAGGTGGGTTCTCTTTCCCCATTCCCGGAATCTTGCATCTGGACTAGCCTGGGATTTGCTTTGATGAATGGAATGCTGGTGAAATAATTTATGTGCCTTCCAAACGGAAGCCTTAAGATTTATGCAATGTCTATGTGCGCTCCCCTGGAACACTCTTGCTGCCATTTAAGGAATCTGGGGTAGGCAATTTGAAGATGAGCAACCACAAGGAGAGAAGAAGTCCAGTCAATAGCCAGCTCCCACCACATGGCCAAATCCCGGGGTAACGGCTCATTATTAGGTTTCAAAAATACTCTGAGTATGCCATATGATGTCCTTTTAATAAATATTGTGTTATAATTACATGATATACATGCGATCACTCTGAAGTCTGCTGAGAGCATCAAACTTCAATGAACACTTGTTCAAATTATTAACTATTTTGAAAACTTATTAAAAGAAATGAAAACAAAAACTTACCCAACTCCACACAACCACCAATTCCCACAAGAGCTCCAGCACTATGATACAGAGGAAGGGTTGTATAAACAATGTCATCAGCAGTGCAGCCGAAAGCCCACAGTCCAGCAGAACTCTTTATAGCCTGCAGTTGAGTAATCACAGCAGCTTTTGGTAGACCTGGTAGGGAAAAAAAAGAACAGGAAATACAGGTGTGTGTGTATATCTGTGTGTAATAGAAAGCAAGGCTATGCTGGTATCAACTGCACCACCAATTGACACAAAATACATCAACATTTTCCTTACGCTTTGTAAAAGCGACCATGATGGCATCAGCAGTACTCCTTCAACAGCTCCCTAAGTAGGGCTGCATCAGGGATTTTGGAGACCGTACTCTATAATATTCTGACTTTCCTTATACATAATAAGAAATCTTTTTTCTTTCTGACTTCTTAACTTCTGTATGCAACCTAGTATTTTCATTGTTTTCTTTTTTGAAATTTTTGAAATCTTATAATGGTATATGACATCATGATGATTTATTCTAGGACTGGTCTTATTTACCCATTTTTCCAGAAACTGTGTTGGTCTTTTCAGTCTGAAAGTCATGTCTCCCAGTTCTAGACAAAGAAAATAATAACATGTACATTTTCTTTTCTTTCCTTTTTTTTTTGCAGTTTTTGGCCGGGGCTGGGTTTGAACCCGCTACCTTTAGCATACGGGGCTGGTGCCCTACTCCTTTGAGCCACAGGCATCACCTTCTCTTTTCCTTTTTTATTCCTTTTTTTTTTTTTTTTTTTTTTTTGCTCATTCCCTTCTTCTATCTCATTTATTTGTTCTCTCATCTTTGGAACTCATCTTTGTGTGTTGGATCTGCCATTATTCAATCTTCTAGACCTCTTTGATGAGGGAACCTCGAGAATCTCAGGGAGAAGTGCTCTGAGCCTGGTCAGAGCAGTCACCCACATATCAGCTTTTTCTATCTCGTTTATCAAAGCTGTTCTAGTCATAGTATACAAAATGTATTCTATTATCCAGTCTATGAGAGATCATTATTAGGTACCAAGTACTTAAAAAAGAAAAAGAAAAAAAATGTACTGTTGAAGAGTAGTTGCTTATAAGACTACCTATTTACAAGGAATTACAGTAACAGAATATTTTTAACATGTCTGAAAAAAATCCCAATAATCTTCAAACTAATTAGAAAAGCCTATTTAGCCTACTATTAATACTATTCAATTTTTCCCAAGAATCAGTTATGTTTAACATTTCTTTTGAATTCTCAAAGTTTCATTATTTTTCATTTGTAGCTGTTATTGTTGTTTGCCTTAAAAACAGAAAGTTCAGTTACTTGATCATATTTTGTATCTTCTCCCAAACCTTCAGTGCCTTTGAGACTTGCTCTTGGCTACATGATCCAATTACCCTAAGGAAAATCAGGAATGCAAACTATAGTGCTTAAATTTTAGTTGTAACTAGATCATGCTTAGGATTTGACATTTTACACAGGAATATGGAGAATTGTTTTCAAGTGGATTCATAGACTTCTAAATCCTGGGGAATAGCTAGAACTATTTAAATGAAGTTCTTCATTTTAGATATCAGAAACCTGAGAATCAGAGAAGGTAGCAGAGATCTTGATTTAAGAAGGTAAGTAGATATACTCGCAACAGTGGGGATGGACCACTGTGTTCAGATGTCCCAGTGCCCATTGTACGACCAAACTTCAACAACATCTCAAATGAGACAAAGGCAAATGAACATGATTTATCAACTTAAACTGAAAAAAAGTGAGCTTTTCATCCATGCTTGAAAGTTTTAGGGTCTGAGGACCTTCTGTGTTCTTGCACAGATGATTTCGGATGGTTGGCAGGAAGTTGCCCAGTACTGTTGCTTTGAAAATTTGTTGCATCTTTTTTAAGCCTTAGAAAGAATTGGGTCATACCTGTTGTTCCAGAGGTAAAAATATAAAGACAGGTAGTCTTGAGGTTTGAGACGAGGTGGTGGCGGCGTGGAACAGGCTTGTCGGATGAAGCGCTCAGTTTTTCTTTGAGGGAAATGATGCCTTGTGGAACACAATCTTTCATCCCCCAAACACTGACATCTTTCGGGAGCTCCAGAAGGATTTCCTCTACAGCTTCAATCAAATCTAAAAGCCAAAAGTTTAGAAACAGGCAAATAAAACTTCAATCTCAAAACATTTACCTTGGGAATACTTGTGTGTGTTGTAACAGGGATAAAATATAAACAAAATGCTGATTTCCTTCTCATGTTGGATGAACAATATCATACCTATCTTACGGCTCTGTTTCAAGAGGACTAACTAAAAGAGGAATTCAGTTATCCACCACTTGATTAGTCTATGCCAGCATGCCAATTCAGACTGAATTTCAGAGGCGTCATTATCCAAATTACGTTTCGCCCCATTTTTTAAAGTAAAACTGTTTTTATACTTTGAGTCTAAATTCACGATAGCACATGAAACACTTTCCTTGGAAGACAGCCTGGTAGCTAGTTATTCCAAAAAGGCACCTGTCTGTCACTGTTTGGCTCTGCTGTCATGCAATAGATTTGGGAGAGTCCCCTGACTGCTCTGAGGTCATAAGCTCATGATGGAGTAGAGACTATTTCAGAGGCAAAAGTTAAAGGAGGAGACTTAGAAATTTTCTTTTCTTTCTTGAATCACAATACTTAAAGGTAAAAGCCTTTGAAAGTAAAAGAAAGAGAAGAATGCCTTTAAGAGAAAGCCAAGAGATGTCTGGTGCAGGACAGAATGTGGCCGTCAAGTGAGTGGCTGATGAGACTGGACCCACAGTCCCTCGCAAGTAAGACCCAGGTCCTGATAGAACCAAAATTAAGCAGAAAAGATGGAGGAGGAGTAGAAAAGCCATTACTCCCTTACTTTGTAACATGGATCTCTGATGTGAAGTCCAGCTTTCCTGTTCTACATGGCCATTCTAATTTATTTCCTTATTCCTGCCACATGCCATGTTTCGTAAGACCTGAGGGATTTCTGAGTGCTATATGGCTTACAACATGCATTAACATCTTCAGGGATACTAAACAATAATATCACAGTGGCCTTTTGGAATTGATGCAAAGAAGGCCAAGGAGAACTCGGCAACCACCAGAAATTAAGGCAAAGAAAGATTCCCTTAGCGCCTCTGAGGGAGCGTGGCCCTGCTGACCCCTATACCATGTATTTTGGACTTCTTGGCCCTCAGAACTATGAGAGGATAAATTTTTGTTGTTTGTGATACTTTATTATCGTACCCACAGGAAACCAATGCACCAGTGTCACAAGTTTATGGAAAGTAGGGCTAGCAATCTAACCCAAGTCTAATTCAAAAACTATATGTGATCCTATAAAAGAAATCAGTGGTTTTAATGAAGTACTATTAAATATAAAACAAACCCAGATCAGAATGCTCAAGTGCCCTTCATGCAAATATGGATGTTTACATCTAGAGCAATTATATTTTTTTCTCATTTTTTAAAGAAAGCTTTAAAAATAATTACAAGAGATCTTCTGCTTTGGACCCAAGTTTAGAATCCTACTCTAAATGTTTTCATGGAAATGTCAATCAGAATCTGGTTCCCTTAATAAAGCTATCCATCTGCCATTGTTTAGTTCTACTATGAGGTAATGCATTGAGGAAAAAACTTACAATTTGCTCTCTTGAAATCTGTACGTGAGATTCATTGTTAAGAAGCAACAAGAGAAATATGTCAAATGGAACCAGGAAGTTAACAAATAAAACCTATAAGAACCTGGAATGAAACAGAAATCGTATGGAGTTGATATGTTGCAGGGAATGGGAATTGAAGGCTTATGGTGTCTTATTAATTTTTATTTCTATAGCACTTCCAAATAAAATAGACTGCAAGCATGCAGGGAAATTATCTAATTCTCCTTAAAATACTCAGCGTGCTTCTTATACAGATGCCTTTGGCAAGAAGTGAAAACCACACGGGATGAGGAAAGGAAAGAGGACTCATAGACACAGGAAAACAAGTCTAGAAAAAGGATCTAGGCTTTCTCTTTCTTAAAATGTTCTAGATTTTGTTTTAATGACTCTGTGTTTTGAATTTATAAGGATGAATCTCTGAACTGACTCATTTTATTACTCTCATTTCAAGTATCTCACCTGGAATAACAAATTAACAGCACAAACTTTTATATGCCCTTAATTATAGTCTGTTGACATTGGGAAAGCAAGTTACGCTGTGATTGTTGCTCCAAGGCTTTCTTGAAATTGCAGAGCCTTAAACAAGCAGCAGGTGTTCACAAAGAGTGGTAACTTTTACAGCAAGAAAAAAGGAAGAGAGCAGGTTCCCAGCAATCAGAGAAATGACAATTTTTTTTTTTAATTAACTCACAACTTCACAACTGTGTACAAGAATGCAATGGTACATTTCAAAACGACTAAGAAATTACAATTTCATTTCCTTCATACACTAAGACTAAATTTATTTAGCTCAGACACTTAGAATTCTGAAATAGAATTTTGCCTAGACAAACGATCTCTTCCGTAGTTGCTGGAGATAGGAGGATAGTGAAAAGTAAAAAGAAAAAAAAAAAAAAGCTGTGAAAATTCACGTAGGAAATAAAGAATTGGGAATTACATATCACTGCCACCCTTTCTTAGAAAATTGAAATCTTCTCATCTCATCTTGAAAGTAAATTCTGAATATTGAGTCCTGACATGAAATAGCATTAAACGCTTTAGGGAAACTTGACTTGGTTTCATGAGGATTTAGTCTGTAGTGAAATGTACTGTGATTGGTGCCTGTAGGACCGGGAATGTCTCAAGAGAGGACTTGGATCCTCCTGCATCCTTCTGCTCACTGCCCCTGGCCACCCTCCCTGGGTGCTGGGTACATCCCTGATTAGAGGAACTGAGCACTACACCAGAGGAAGCCCTGTAGACGCACATCTTGAGAGTAAACTACTGCAAGAAAATGAGACAGCTGGATTTTCTATGCTTCAATGAATCTGTCTTTTCATAGCCAAATATCCTTTCAAAAATTATGTTATCTTTTTCTCCCATATGCAAGACACTGCATTAGGTGGGGTTGTGAGTAAGCTTATGATTTGTTAGCACTTTTTGAACAAACGTATTTCTTGCTTCTACATCATTATATCTCTTGGCTGGGCACAGTTCGTGCCTGTGGTCCCAGCAGCCTGGAAGGCAGAGGCAGAAGCATTGCTTGAGGCCAGAAATTTGAGGCCAGTCTACACAGCACAGTGACCCCATCTCTACAAAAATATTTTTTAAATTATCCAAGCATGATGACGCATGACTGTAGTCCTAGGTAATTGAAAGGCTGAGGTGAGAAAATCCCTGGAGCCCAGGAGTGTGAGGACCAAGTGACACATTCCAGTTTAAGTGACAGAGTGAACTCTAAAATGAAATAGTCAAATAAAATATCTCTTATTGCTGAGACTGTTAAATCAATAGGCAAAAAACTCACATCTTCCTCTAAGATGCCAATAGTGTGAATTATGCAATTTATGCTGCACTAAAAACTCTTACTACTCTCTTATTCTATATTTAAAAAATAATAATACTTTCAAAGATATGAGAAAGGAATCAATTGATTATAACTCTTAATACATTGTAAACATTTCAGCTTTAAACTTGTATGAATTAATAAGTAGAACATAAAAATTAGTTACAAATGGTCAACCTTAGCTTTCCATATTGCAAAACAATATTGTAATCCTAAGTGAAATTCTAGATAACACCACGTAACTAGCACCCTACTATACAGAGTAGCTCAACACAATTGTCAGAAAATGTGTGCACAAAATGCTATGGTTTCTAAGATTGATGGTTAAATAAACGATGTTCTAAAGTCATGCATATTGAGATATAGATATTAACACTTCATATAAGGCCCCCAGGTTCATTTTCTCATGAAAAACGTCCCAGCTATGTTTACAAATATTAGTTAAGTAATAATCGTGATAACCCTAGGAAATAGGTGTCATCTCCATTTTAAGGAGATTGAACATAAAGAGTTTGAAGGTAATTGAAAGTTAGAAAAATTGACCTCCCTAAGGAAGTAAATGATAGAGCTCCTATTTTAATTCAAGTGTACTGGAATGCAAAAATCTATTCTCTTCAATTTAAGACACATACTATGCTGTCATTCATGATAATTATTTTCAAAATCAGTAATCTCAGTATGATTTGTTGAATAATTCTTTCCTTTTCCATTGATAGCTGGTAGGTCTGAGTCATTCTATCCCACCCAATCCTCTGCCTGGCTTTGTGATTATATCATGTTTTTTTTTTTTTGCAGTTTTTTGGCCGGGGCTGGGTTTGAACTCACCACCTCCAGCATATAAGGCCAGTGCCCTGCTCCTTTGAGCTGCAGGCGCCACCCTATACCAGGCTTTTTAATTATAATATTTTTTATAGAGCCAGTTATACTGCTGACTTCTCATTAACCATTATTATTTAAAAAATTGTTTTCCTATTTTCACCCATTCTTTAGGACAAAACTTATGATTGGTCATCAAAAAATGCATTATTCTGATACAGTAGGAAATAAAAGTTTCTGATTTGTTTTTCCTCTTAGTGGATATTACATAGGTTTTTACAATGACAATCAAAAAGCAGCTTGAAAAAGAGTTTGACTTGGTTTACAAACTGTGAGTTATAAAGTAAGAGATAATTTCAGATTGCTTTTGTTGTGATGTATGTTTCCTATAGATATAAAATAAAAAACTAATAATATTCTCAGAAAACAATGGGTATTTGACAGTCTGCAATGTGGCTGGGGAGAAGGTATCTGAACATCACTTTAACCTAACAAGAAAAAAAACTTCATCCTAACAAAAAGCTGATTAAACTCTCTCCTTCTGGTCCTACTGGATTTTTCAGGGGTTGTTTGCCAACATACTTAAAACATTTATTAATCAAATCTCTCGTGTAGCTATCAGGTCATATTCAGTTGTGACAAAAATCAATTCTTTTTACTCAAATAATAAAGACCCAAGACTAATGTTGGCTTTGCTCTGTGTTTGTAGGAGCAGGAATTGGAGTCCAGAAGAAGGAAGTGAAGAGTGGAAAAAGTTAACAACCAGAAAACAGAAATTGCTGAGGAATCATTTCCAACTTACACTGTGGACCCCACTTCATTAAATAAAAACAGTGGATTCAGGGTTGATTCCTTAGAGTACAGGGTTTTCAACCACAGAATGTGGATTTAAACATTGCTTCTGCCACCTGCCAGCTGTGTGACCTTGGACAAGTCACTTCATTTCTCTGAGCCTCCGTACAACTCTTACAGTTCCCGGGAAAATTAAATGATTGCAAATCATTCACTGTGGCATCTGGCTCACGAATGTCATCGTTACTGTCACCACTTTGTAATCTGTGATCATGGTGATGATGAAGGCCAGTAGTGAGCTCAAGCTCCTTAAATAGCTGGAGCCTGAGAAGAGGCGATCAAAGAGAAGGGAGGGGAGGCGTCTAGAAGGCCGGACCCTACAGGGCAAACGTGCTTCTGGGGAGTTCGGCCAAGGTGTGTCCAAGTCAGACCACTGCGGTTCTTCTTCTTACTGAGAAGTGTGTAACAAGGCAAGGGTTAGTGGAGGCTTCATTGCTCCTCTAAACAATCAAAGTTCTCAAGGAACAAGATACAAATTTGATGAATAATAGAAGCAAAGTCTTTCTATGATGATAGCATATTCTTTCCTGACATGATCGTAACTGCCCTGGCTGCAGGTGAAAGCACAGACAGAGGATAAGATGGAGTCTGTCAGGCTGGGCCAGAAGTGACACCTCTGGTCTGGTCTGTTTAGCTCCTGCCTGACCCGCATCCCGCCTCCTATTCTTACTGTTTTGTGAATTTAGCTGCCACCCTGCAGATGCCTATCATGAGTCATTTAGGTGGATTGATTTAAGAGATAAGCTTTTGAATCGGAATGTTGCTTTAGGTCAGAAGTTATATTAATTATTGTTTACTGTGGGTCATGGGTTCTGCCAATTATTGTTTCAGATAAGGGTTCACACGGTCTTCACTTTGACCTTAAATGCATAAAACTGTAATGTTGGAAATGGAAGCTCAGAACAGTCTCGGAGAGGCTACTCTCACTGTTCTCCAGAATCCCAGCCTTCTGACGAAGTTTGGGGGGCCTATTCCTGTCTCCACCTATTGGCTGACAGTGACAGGCAGCCAGACCCTCTTGGTCCTGTAACATATGCACACTAGTTTGTAAGTGGGTTTGTATATTTTCACTCTCAGATCCCACATTGGGGGGAGTCTATGGGGGGGACAGTAAATTTATCACAAGCAAAATTATGCAAAAAAGAAAAGTAGAATATTTCACTTGCTATGATTTCTAACACATCTCCTATTTCTAGTGAATAATTATTACTCAAATGGGACAACATGATGTTTTTTTCTGGCATGTTATTTTTTAGTAGCAAAATATTAATGGTGGAAATTAGTAGATTAAATGAAGAGCAAAGAGCTCTAGGCAGTTAAACTCGTCACCAAGTAAATAAAAGGGGTCATCCAAGTATCTGCAAGAACTGATAACAGAACCCTCTTCTGTTTGGCCAGAAGGAGCTAAGCCCTTCCTCCAGACTTGTCTCTGAAGGCATTCCAACCTCAGTCACTCACAGTGGCAAGCATTTATGCCGCTATGGAGAACATTGCTTAAGGCCAATTCACCAGGGTTGTGTAATACATTGCCTGGGTCTCTAAGTTGCCCTGTTCCCAAATCTCAAAGAGGCCTCTGCAAAACGGACCCCTGACTACATGTGTCTGTCTGTCTTTGCCACTATGCAAATAAAAATAATGATTGTAACCATTTATTGAATATATATCATGGTCCCAGTATCCTATTGGGTCCTTAAAATTTAATTCACACAGACCCAATTATATTCATTGATCACCCAATGTAGCCAGTATAGCTCACGACACACCCAGGTTATATAGTAGAGCCTGTATCTCCTAGGCCCCAAATGAAAATAGCATTTCTAATACTGAATACTGCAGGCAACTGGAACACAGTAGTATTTATGTATCTAAACATAAAAAGTTACAGTAGAAAACAGTATTATCTTACAGGATTACCATTTTACATGTATTTTATTGTTGATTGAAATTTCATTACAGCTATTTTGCCTTGTATTTTAAAGTTATACTTCCTGACACTTGTTATGTATTTAAGACTTTCCAGATAACTTCAAATAATAGTGTAACTTGTTTCCAATAGCACTTCGAGCACAGTATTTTAGTAGGTTTTAGAAAAATTCTGTTTTTCTAGAACCAATTGCAAACAGGTTTCATAAGTTGGGTTAGATAACATCATTGGTGAGAGGTGAAGTTGCCATCGTGGTTGGTATCTGGCTGGTAACTGCCTTCAGGAATAAACCAAAGGAAAATGTACCAGCTAACTAAGGCAGTTATTATAGGAATATCTTTAGGAATAAACCAAAAGGAAAGTGTATCAGCTGACCAAGGCAAATGTAATTCCTGTTGTTATTGTCAACAAATAAATAACAAAATATTAACAGCTGCCATTTACTCAAGGCTGACTATGATAAAGCATTCCCAGATGCTCTGAGAAACAGTTGTGATACTACATTTTCAAAACAGAGACGCAAAGGTATGAAGTAATTTGTTTAAGGTAACACAGCTCAGTACGTTGCAAAACAAAGACTCAAAACCTTGTCTCTGATTTAAGACTCTGTCCAATTGTTTCTTGGATTGTCAATTGCGTTTTGATATAATTATTAAAAATGCAATCAGGTTATATAAAATATGTAAATAAAAGTTGCCATCAGGGTTTTCACCCATAATTAGAAAAAAATCAAAATTGTAATAAAACTATTATTTCCTTCCTCACATAATTACTTGCAAAGAAGTCTTATATTGCCATATTTTGGATTAGAGAACATAGTAAGTGACATCCCAAATGTCCCTGAAAACTTCAGCATTCATTGAAAATGAATGTTTTAGATTAAGCCTGACCTTTCTCCTCCATTTTTCATCTCTCATAGTGCCCCTAGAGCCTATGGCCAAGACTATGCCTACTAATCCATGCTTTTCTCTTTTCTTAACAAATAGGAAAACATTCTTATGTTTAAAAATTACATGCAACTATCTCTATATCCTATGACATGTTTAGACAAAACAACAAAGACGATGATGATAAAAATCTCTTTCATTTTAAAATACTTAATAGATAACAAAATGTTTTTACTCACGACTTTTGTGATCCTCATGATAGCCCTGAGAAGTAGATGTTGGCCTGATGATGAGGAAAAAATGGTTATAGCTGGAAAATAATACACTCGAGCTCATAGACAGTTGTAGGCAGGGCAGGCTGGAGACTGGAGTCCAGATTGTCTGATCCCCACTGTTTCACCTTCAATTTTGTCCTCCTTTCTGTTCTTGTTTATTCCTTCATCTCCATCTTCTCCCTTTCCCTCTCCTCTCACCCATTGTTCCCCTATACTTTGGCCATTTACAACAACCTGATGGAATCATGAAGTTCTCTGAGCCAATTTACAGACAGATAATGGTGTAGCCGAGGAATAGGTCAAAATCTAGATCACAAGCTCTTAGAGCTGAGGAAGTTTGTTTTGTTTGCTGCTAAATTCTCAGAATTTAGCACAAAGGAGACGTTCAATAAATATTTATTTTCTCAATGAATGAGTAAAAGGAAGACCTAACACCCCACCCCACCCCCCAAAACTCCCCAAATACCTATCAGAAACATACATGAGCACTTGGTGATTTCTAACTTATTTACTTACTTTGCATATTTTTGCTAATAATGCCCACTCTCTGCTGTCTGTTTGTTAACTGGATTTGAGGGTAGAGATATGGCTGGGATTCCTTTCTTGTGTTGATATCCATGTTAGGAATTAGAACCTCCACTTCCAAAAGGAAGAAAGTACTGTAGACAAATATCCATGATGTTTTAGATTTATTTGTATATAGTATATATTTCACTCTGTCTTCTTTCCCAATATATGACATATTACATCATTATAATTATACCCAGAGAGCTAGAAACTCTGTTCATATTCCCAGAACACAAAACACTTACTTTACTCTTGGTAGTGTTTTATGGTTCAATCTATTTGAAGGATTTGAGGTTTCTCTTCACAAAAAAGGTAAAACCCTATGGCTTCTCTATAAACGCACTATAACGCATGCAGCCCTGCTGCCTCAGTTTTCACGAACTGCTGCATTCAGATTGTGCAGGACAAATGAACTGGTTAATGCCAAGCCTTTGTAATGCCCCAAATGACTTTGACCATAAAGGTAACTGCTTTTCAAGGACCAAGAGGAAGAGTCAAAGGAAAACAGAGACTCTTTAAGTCTTATAGAAGGCATCGTGTATTCAGATATTTTATTATCTTATCTGTAAGATATCTTTACATAGTGTCTATT
>NW_003852398.1:46263210-46265132 GCF_000181295.1 Otolemur garnettii
CTTGGGTGTATGTGGCTGGCACCTTAGCCACTTGAGCCACAGGCACCAAGCCAATAGGAAGTTTAAACAGCTTCATGACTCAGTAGCTGGAGGTATCAGTGTTCTAACACTGAAGCACAGATGCTTTTTTCTTTACTGACCATGTGGACACAGACTCCAGGGTTCCTATTTGTAATATCTGCTGAACATGTATTTAACTGTAAGGGAATGATGCTTGAATAATGGAAGAAGTAAAAACAACTTTTAGGGATACCTCAGAGAGATGGCAAGACTGAATGTGACTAATGTACCTCTGGTGTCAAACATGGGCTTGGGTCCCCATTCTACCATTAACTGTGAACACAGTGAGTGATAACATTTGGGTCAGTGATGGAAAGCATTATACTATTGTATTTTTATTATACCTTCTCCATGTTTCAATATGTTTAGATACACAAATCCTTACCACTGTGTCACAGTTTACTGGAGTATTCAGTAGAGACTCATGCTGTACAGGTTTGTAGCCTAGACAACAGGCCGTCCCATACAGGCTGGGTACGTAGTAGGCTCCACCATCTAGGTGTAAGTACATGCTGTGAAGGTCACACACTGAAACTACCTCATGATACATTTCTTAGACTGGGACTCTCTTAAGTGACACAAGAGTGTGTATAATGGTCTTTCTTATAGATATCACCAAATTAGGTTGTAGCAGCAAAATCTAAATGAAATTTCTCCTTAAAAGCCCTAGGACAACTCTATAACCATAATAGCAACTATTTTAATTCACTAAGGATCTAGTTAGTCCAAGCCAGGCACTCAGTTGGCCACTGTATAAAAGTTGTACCATTTAATCCTCAGAATTATACCGTCCAGTTGATGACATTACTATCATTTGACAACTAAGTAAAGTGAGACTCAGGGTCACTGATGATGTCATCTTGAACCCCACAGCTGGGGAGTGGCAGAGCATCCATAAAATTCAGCTCTGCCAGGCTCGTCTCTATGTAAACCACTTGTCCTTCTACCTCAATATACTCTCCCTGGAGATATAAGGATTTAATGGTATATATCCATCAGAAAAATCCAGTTAGAATCCAAGAGTGCTTAAATTTAAAGTTCTAAAAATAATATGTATATGTTGTTCCATGATGAAATTCAGGATGCTGAGAATACAGTATTTAGGTAGCATTAGAGCTCTGAATGCAGAAAAGTGATTACGATTTAAGCTACATCATATATATATGTGCGTGTGTGCGTGTGTGTGTGTGTGTAAATTAACCAAAGATAACTGTCCCATTTTTACAAACATGGATTTCATGTTTTGGAGGTATGCCAAAAAAGAATAGTAAGATTTAAGGTTGATTTCTCCAGTGACCTACTTACGAAGAAGTCAAGTGACTAATCAGTCTGGGCATAAAACTCCAGCGTCCCAAAGTGTCTTTTTAAAATACAAAAACTGATTGTTGGAGTTAACAACAAAGGAAGGAAACAACGCAATTAGTTCTTGGCAAACAAAGCGAAAGCTGCCACAAGTGAAACTACGAGATTAACTAGTCCTAAATAAGCAACAATTGAGTCAACAGCTAAGTTTGAGTGCTCTGTGTTGAGAGGTAACTAGCCCAAGCACCTTAAGAAGAATCCCTCAGGAGATTGGCTGGGGGATGTTTCTCAGGTTGGACTGAACATCTCCATCACAGAAATCTTGTCAGGGACACTGTGGCCCTCTTCGTTCGCTCTTCTATAGGGAGTTTATGGCTTTATCAATTTTTAACAATTTGGAGTTTACGCTGGCTCCAGAAACTCAGCCATCTAGTTAAATAGAGCAATAACGAGGCAGTGGGATAAATTGTGAGATTATACCCAGGGACGAATGTTGATCATTTTTCCTCCTCAATTCACATTTTTACTGGTTCTGGCACAAGTAGGAAACGTGAACAAAC
>NW_003852398.1:46265187-46269101 GCF_000181295.1 Otolemur garnettii
GCCACTTTCTCAGGCCCCACGTTGAGCTGGAAAGACACTAAGTACCAGGAGAAGAACAGCCTTGACGGGCTAGCCTTTTTTTCTGTATATTTCCCAACTCGTTTTTGTGTGTTAAGCAAACACTACGTGACAAAGTTTACCTGAAAAGCTCTGTGCTTTAGATATCGCACCATTGGATAAGTGTACTTTCCCATACCACTCTGTGACTCTAAAGACTCCATCTGAGGTATTACCCAGTAGCTATTAATCTAAATATCCTCACTAAGGCCCTTCCATAGACTCTCCTCTTCCGGCACCTTTCTGCTCCCATGTGCAAAGAATCTACATTAACCATTTCAATTATCCCAAATAAATATAATTTTTCACATTTCAATCCCATATTGTTCAGCTACCCACCTTCCTAGCTTCTTTGTTAATCTGGCACCAAATCAAGGAGTCTTCTTCATAGTTTACTATAAATATTTGTATCCAAAGATATCCTAGTACCAAGGTGGGGGAAGGAAAGGTGGAACTTAATGAAAGAGAATGAAGTACAGATGGGGACAGGGAAAGAGAGAAGAGGCCGAGAGGGTGGTGCCTGTGGCTCAAAGGAGTAGGGCACCAGAGGCGGCACTTTCAAACCCAGCCCCGACCAAAAACTGCAAAAAAAAAGAAAGAAAAAGAGGCCCAGACTCTGCCCAGAGCTCGCCCACTGACTCGCAGGCGAGAGCCCTACCTTGCTAGGGCGAATCCCAACTTGCAGGTCCTATGAAAGAAGAGTAAACACCAAGATAGGAATTCAGGCACTTCTGATTAGAAAATTTCTGTTCTGCAAAAATAGTCGTCTTTGATAACGTAAGTACATAGGTATTTGACAATGGAGGCAAGATAACCTTCCTACTCCTCAAACATTTTGTCAGAGCTCATAAAATTTAGAACGGAACGAGTTCTCTCTCTCTGTGACTTTGCACTCACTACAAGTACCAAGAGCAGCAAAATTGCCCTTCTCCCAAATGGTAGGAAGCAGAGAATTCATAAAAGTTTCCTGACGCTGTCTTGATATTTATAAATCTACAAAAAAGTGCTTGAAAAGGGAGACAGGTGATAAGCTAACTTTCATGAACTGCAAAACTCTTTTGTGCTCTTAATAAGCAGAGTTGATCACACACACGAAATACCAGTTATGAACTATTTTAAAGAAAAAGACGGCCAGGAAAGCAAGCAGGCACCATTCTGCACAAGCAGACCACACCCTTACTCTACCTGCGCCCACCACGAGGGCCTTGGGCCCGCAGGTGCGGATGCAACTCAGGAGGGAGGCTGAGCGGATGTTGGAGTTGAGGAAGGCCACCACGCAGCCCAGCTTGGCCAGGCCGAACCACACGTGAACGAAGTCCGGCTCGTTGCTCATCAGCAGAGCCACGGTGTCCCCCTTCTTTAGAGAGGAATGGTTCAGGAAGACATGGGCCACCCTGCTGCTCCTTCTGTCCACATCCTGGTAGGTGTAGGTGTCTCCTTCGTATATGATGAAAGGTTTCCGCGGATGCCTTTCAGCCTGGATCAGGAATTTATCCAGCACCGTGACCAGCTCCCCTCTCTGTTGGTATCTCTTTACTCGAAATCCATTGAGCACCACCTTGAGCAGGAAACAGAAGTCGTCCCAGAAGTACGGGAACAGGAGTTTCTGCACAAAGTGCAGGAAGACCATTCCAGTCCCCAGTCCTGTGAGCCATGGCAAGAGCATGGGGGCCATCGGGCCAGCAGGCCGCTCTGATCTCAGGTCTGCCAGCGCTGTCCCCAGAGACTGCAGGTCCAGACTTCTCAGGGCTGACACCTGGGGTAAGTCTTGCCAGCTTTTCCAAGGAGGAGGGGGAATCCTAAGAAACAGAGTCAGAGGTTTGCACCAAGGAAGGCTGGGGACACGGAGTGGCTATGGAACAGAGCCCCGGGTACCTGGGAGAAACAACCAAGGCACTTGCAGGGGCCTCGGAACTTACTAGCTCAGACTGCGCCCTCGCCTCCCACCCCGACGGCACTGCGTTCCCAGGCGCTTTCCAGGTCCTGCCCCTGGCGGGCAGTCAGTCCTCCGCGCCTCCAAGCAAATGCCACCCTCAGAAGTAGGTCCAGGGACAGAAGCGCTTCTCCCTAGGAGAAGCTGTCACTCGGACGGAGGCTGAATTTGAACTGGGAGAAGCTGGGGTGGCGAGGATTGGGAAGGACAGCGGCTTCCCTTCTCCACTGGCCAGTGACCGCTCAGGGTCTGGGGCCACGCCTCGGGCCGTGGCCTCAGGAGCCGCAGCCCCCGAGCGCCGCCACCCCGCCCCGCCCCGCCCCGCGAGCTCCCCTCCGACTCACCAGGTCCTGGCGAACTGTTCCCAGGTGACCGCCGCGCCGGCGGGAAGGCGCTGTCCTGCACCCCAGTCGCAGTTCGCCCTGCGAGCCTCCCTTCGCCTGGCTAGTGTATATCTCCTCCAAACCACGCGGGGGTGTCGCCCGCTTCCCTCCTGCCTCCAGGCTCCCGGCCAACCCCAGCACCCCCGACGCAGGCAGCTGGAACAGCCTGGGCTCTGTCCCCCGCTGCGCCCTGGGCGCTCATCCCGCCACCTGGACGCACGTGCCCGCAGCCAGCTCGTACTCCGGGCGCCGGGCCCGCGACGGGGCCACTGGAGGGGATCGGGACAGTTCCGAGGAGGGAAAGCCAGGATCTGGAAGGCTTAGGGTCTCAGGGGAACCAGGCTGCTGGAATTGGGTCGGGCGGCGTGTGTCCCTGGAGAGGCCAGTGAGGGAGAGAGAAGAGTGCTGCCCAAACGCCAGACTGAATCAACAATTACTGGGAACTACACTGGAGAGTGGAAACAATAACAAATACGCGGGGAGGGAATGCGTTTACAAACCGGACACATCCGAGAATGCTGCTTTGTGAAGGAGAAAGGAATGTTTGGGCAGACCATGAAATAGATTTTTTTTTTTTTTAACAAAAACGCATTTTTGAAAACATATTTATAGGTTGGTGCTTACATCTATATTATAACTCTATCCTTAGAGGGTATAGATGGTGTATTTTACAGAGTTTTCCAAAAATGTTACTTGATTTGAGATCCTAAGTTGATATTCATAGCCATATTCAAATATAAAGACAAGGTATAAAATGCTGACTATTCTTGTTCTTAAAAATAACAAGATTTTTTTTTTTATTTCGGTTGTTTATGGAATTATCAGGACTTGATGTAAAAAATTCTATAGAGGAAGTAAGATGTGGTGTCTCAGCTTGTACTCACCACAGTTTGGGGAGGAGGAGGCAGGAGGGTCACTGGGGGCCAAACAACGTAAGGAGATACTGTCTCTACAAAATACTCTAAAACTGCCCTGCCTGGTGATGCCCACCTTTAGTCCCAGCTACTTAGGAGGCTGGTGCAGGAGGATGGCTTGCACCCCGGGTGTGAGGTTATAGTGAGCCAAGATGGGACCACTGCACCCTAGATAGCACAGCAAGATCCTGTCTCAAAAAGAAAAAAAAAAAAATCTAAAGAGGGGTTGGAGTGGAGAGGCAACAAGTAAATAAAAAAGATAATGATCAAATTACACTAAAATTGAAAAAAATCAAGTAGCATTTAATTACATCTTTTTTCTAATAGACACCATCATCCCAGCTCTCTGCTTTATTGTGTACAGATGGGTAATTGTATATATTGAAATAACTAAGCATTGCCTCACATGGTCAGGCTTTTCTCCTGTCTTATGTTCAGCTGGGTTTTAGCTAACCTCAGCTTCTGTACTAAAAGAAAAACTAGTAATTTGAAAAGGATTACCTTGATGTCCCAGTGAAGAAACCCAAAGAAATACAGACTCTTAACACCTCTCTATGTAGACAAGGAAAATGCTTTCTAAATTTACAGAAGATCTGATCTTTTTTATTTAGAAATATCTTTTTTTTT
>NW_003852398.1:46269467-46271866 GCF_000181295.1 Otolemur garnettii
TTTTATTCTGTTAAATTAAAAACATTGATCACACATTACAACACTTACCTTCTATTATCACTATTATTTCATAAAGGAAGAATTAATTTTAACATTTAAAAGGAGGGAGAGAATGACATCATAATACAGGACAGTCTTTTAAAATGAATAAAATTTACTTCATGAAAAATTCATTATGCTACACTTATTTTTCTTATCATGGACACTCTAACATTATCTAGACAGGGAACTAAATTTTTCACACCTACTTATATAAATGAGTCTAGAATATATTGGGCACCATAAATGAGTAATAGTTTGATTTATTAGGAAGAACTACAAGTACAATATCTGTTTCCAAATTTATCCTGGCCCAAACCAATGTCATACCTGAAATCTAACCATGGAAAATGAATCAACAAAAATCTTGGGGATTTTGGAGACAGTGAACAGTTTCCTGTGTATTCCTACATCAGCCCATGGATCTGTTTCTATTTTGTGCAGAAGTTTTACATTCGCTTTTATTTAGTTAGTTAGTTAGTTTCTGGAGACAGTCTCACTCAATTGCCCTGGGGTTGAGTGCCATAGAGTTATTGCTCACAGCAACCTCAAATTCTTGGGCTGGAGTAATCCTCTTGCCTCAGCCTCCAAAGTAACTGAGAGAGTATAGGCACCTACCACAACACCTGGCTATTCTTAGAGACAGGGTCTTACTCTTGCTCAGGCTGTTCTGGAACTGGTGAGCTCAAGGATTCACCTGGCAAGGCCTCCCAGAGTGCTAGGATTACAGGATGAGCCACTGCCCCGGGCTTGAATTCACTTTTAAAATACTACCAAAGACACCTAAGTAACATAGATACAATTTTTAAGTTACATTAATTAATTATTGTAAAATGGGGGAAAGACAGTAAGAGTTAATAGTTACAAGTGAATAATCTATCATTTAACTAAAATAAAATGAAATTAACATGCGTGAATAATCCAGACATTTCTGTTAACATTACTTTTCACCAGTGACAATGCAATTTTTTTCAAGTTCCCCTTTCTGCAATATGGAAATTGTATGTTTTTCCTTCATGTTGTTTGAAAATAAAAATACTGTGACCAAATGCAAATCAATTCAAAAAGGAAAAGTTTATTTTCAATTTACATGTGTTCTCCTCAACTCCATCTCCATTTCTGATTTGACTTTCCTTTCTAACCCCTTCTCATCCCCTCTGCAACCTCAGTTCTGTGGGGGATGAATTATTTGATGAGCAGGACAAAGGAAACCTGAACAAACAGCAGTGTGATGGACACTGACTCACCTTATGCCCACAGGATTTTGCCATAGTAATCTAAGAATCCTGACGCTTTCCGGTCAAATCACCTGTCTCTGGTGCAGTTCTACAGCAATTGCCATTCATATTCTGGGGTGTTTGAGTGATGAGCAGGAGACCCCACAAAATTCCAAATGATGCTATGTTGGTTGCCAAAATATCAGGATGGGTGCTTGCCAGGGCCAATAAGCTCTTATCCCAGACTGCAGCTGAGGCTTGGGAAAAGGACTGAAGTGAAGGGGAACGTGTGAAAGAGCTGGAAGGCTCTGAGATGAGGGTGAGATGCTGAATGCAGAACTCATCCGCTTTCAGCTCTACCAGGAAACAGGGTCCTGCTCAGTTCTCAATCACTGCTTTTATGATCTGATAATAACTTGGGTTTTGGTGGGAAGCTTACTCTCCCTATAATCTAATGTTTACTTGTATTAATGAATAATCATTGCCCAGAATATTATCCCACACCTGGACTCATGAAGCAAACTCACCATTACAGAAGGGGCATGTTGTTAGAGAGTTGAAGACTATTAACATTACTGCAAGTCAGATACATCAAACACTTCTCAAAATATAAAAATTTTATAGCACCAAATAAGAGATCCGATAATAATAGTTTTGTGAATAATTCTCAAATTAAATATTTAACTTCCATTATTACCATTCCTTAGAAACTATGCTTAGAAATTGATGCCAATCAGGATCCTGCCAAAAGATACATGAGGCATGTATTTTATTTCTGGTTTTTGAAAACAGCTTTATTTTAAACCCAGATACTTCTAGTCATGAGGATTTCCCCTTCCTTGGTGTTGGTAAACTTTATTGTCTGGAAGATATGTTTGTAAAGTTTTACCACTGACCCTGGGTCCTCGGGGCAGCTTCATTTCTATTTTATAAGCCACCTACATGGAGGCAGCTCCTTTGATCATTGATGAGATAAACCAAAGAAACTCTTTGGTGACTTTTGTCAGGAAATAATGATGCTCTGGATGCTGCAGCGAATCGTTCCGTGGGCCCCTCCTCTTACAGGTCCCATGCAGTCTAAAATTTAGTCTCAAAAGTACAGAAGGGGAGAGTGGAACTTCTGAGGTTTAAACGTGGTGTAAA
>NW_003852398.1:46272656-46277054 GCF_000181295.1 Otolemur garnettii
AAAGGCATTTCCCCACCTACTTACAATATCATGATTGTTCCTGATAAAAGTAACAATTCTTTAATACCACCTAATGTTAGTCCACATTTAGTTCCTTTCAAAACATATTTTAGGGTTTATTCATCTCAACCAAAATTATTGCAAGCTTTACAGTAAGGAGGATGGTTCCTGGCACAACGTCTTAATCTTTTTCCAAGATTTACTTGTTCAAAACAACAGGCAGTGGGTGCCCCACCTGTGCCTCAGTCTGATGGCTTCTCCCTGTTCCTGTTTGCCGTGTTCTTCTGTCTCCTGTGTTTCATATAAACTTGTAATTAGACCTTAACACTTGAGGAGACTTCAGTTAACCATTCTTGGCAAGGCTACTTGACAGGTGATGCTATGCACTTTATGTGTGGGAAGAAAGCTAATCTGGTTGTTGGGAATGAGAGAACATGTCACTCCTGATGATGATAAACTTGAATATCAGTTTCAGGCGCTCCTGTCTATGCGTTCCCCTTTGTTCTTTCCCCTCTGTGCTACTTCACCAGTACCAGCAAGTGGTACTTTGCCCGATGAATGTTTAGTTTTCTGTCAGTCATTCACTCAATTATCTTAGCATTCATCAGTAGACCTTTACCTGAATCAATTATTTCATAGGGTTGAAAAGGATCTTCTTAATTCTACCATTATTTCTATTATCTGATATTTTTCCTAAAAGAAGAGCTTCCTGACAAGAATAGTATGATTATTCTGAAATAGAGTTTGCACGAAAAAAGTGAGATAAATGCTCAATTCTTGTTTCTCAACAATCAACTTTCAAAGTGAGGACTTTGTGCAACATCCACTTCTGTTACTGACAAAATAACCTGAAATTTAAAAATGCTTTTTTATCGTCTGTTTAACTATATGTTTTGAATGTAGAAAATATTATGATATACTCAGAACATTTGCCCTTTATCTCATCCCTTCTGTGCTTATTACCAGTGTATTTATAGCAATACGTCTTGTTTTCAGTTCATCCTTCTGATGTTTCTTCCTGTAACAATATAAAAGATACCTATACATCGATATTTTTTCTTACTTTTATTTTGAAAAATGTAGCTTGCTTTATACAGGGATCTGCACCTTGCTTTTTTCATTTAATGTATTCTGGTGATCACGACCTATCATTATGCAGACCTGGTCTTCATTTTCTTTTATGGTTACAGAGACTCCATTGTGGGTCAATCTCATAATTTGTTCAGCTCTTTCCGTACTGATGGACATTTAGGCTTGTTTCCAGTATTTTGCCATTGCAAATAGTGCTACAATTAATGAGTCTATTATCATTGTAACTTGGGATGACTTCTTAGAAATGGGATTACTGAATCAAAGAACAAATACGTCTGTGATTTTCCTGGGTCTTGTCAATCTCCCCACCATATTGGTTGTATTACTGGTTGGCAGGCACACACCACACCAGTGGTGGATGAGAGTATTCAGGATGTGCAAAAAAGTCTCTAATAAGACTACTTTTCATTAAATTGGAAAATAGTAGGGACTATATAAAATGTTCCCACATGTACATATAAGTTAGTTCATGTTATTTATTATAAAGCTTTCAATTCTGTATTCTAACACTATTATTAAAGTGTTTTGTGCCTTTAAAATAAATTTTGTCTTGACATGAAATTATATCATTCAAAATTCATGTCAGTTCCATGCTTCTTGCAATACTAAACTTCCTATGTGTATCTCATAGGAAATTAGAAAAACTACAACAAAAGCTAAACAAATAGGTCTGTTCAGAGATGAGAAATATGATGGTAATGTGGCCTCAAAATCTAAGCCACAAACTTCAATGAGATGTTCTCCAAACCATTGTAAGAATGTGTGTCCTGATTTGCTACTGGAGGCACACATAAATTTTGGCCCATTGAATCAGTGATGTCCATGAGCTGCCTAATATAGTATCAAATGAAAACCTGATTATGCCAGACAAGGAATGTCTGATGTTTGCCAACAGGAAGAACTTGTCATCTCTTTAAGATTAGCTTCTGAACTCACAGAAAGATTCTGAAAGGTCTAAAGTGGTTCCCTTTCAATGTGGAAATGTCATAAGCAGAATTCAAATTTTATGATATGTCTTTTATTGATGTCATAGACAGAACTGCAAATTTTATAATATATTTTATTATTGATATAAGATATCAAGGAACAGATGGAGAAAGCTGGTTATTCCATCTCAGCCATGGGGTTCCAAGAAATAGTCAACCATAGATCTTTTGCCCTGTTTCAACAAATTGAAAACTGGAATAAACACAGTGACTGGCACCCTTGTCTGGAAAAAGGTAGAGTAGAGGGGATACACCTGCCAACAATAACTCACAGGAAGAATCTCGGGGTGTACCTGGAGGGAGTAGAAGCCTAGCTAGACTTGGCTGCTGCCATCTGGCCACAAAACTGGTCATAGCTTCAGCTCTGGAGTATCTTATGCAACTCAAGATCGTCTTTGACAAGGCTCTAGAGCAGTGTTCTTCAATCTTTTATGTCTCACAGCACACTTTACATATAGTTAAACTTCTGTAGCACACTTAAATTATGTTGATCAAAAAAAAAAAAGAATATACTTACCATATTTTGAACTTCTTTTAAAAATAACTCAATTAAAAATCTTTAAAAATTTTTGTAGAACTCTGAAGATCCTTCACGGCACACCACTTGAAAAATCACAGCTCTAAAGGGAATGTTAATTAATTATTTCCCATCTTATTAGGAAAGCTTATGTCTAGCACTCTACATGTGCCCTACAATAATGCTGGTGAACTACTCTGCTATATACTAAGCATAGACAGTCTCTGTTTCAGGGTTCTCTGCTTTTTCCCGCCTGATATAATGACTCACACTATAAAGGAACATAGTGCAGAACATATTCCTTTTTTTTTAAACTATGGCTTTTTATTTTCATGTGGATAGCTCAATAGAAGTAGGAACTCCTTACTACGACTACTACTACTACTTACCAGGACCTATTTCTGTTGAGCTAGCCACATAAAAACAAAAAGCCAAACTCCACGAAACAGAAACCAAATTTTGGGCTTAAAAGAAACTTACGTCTGTCACAGGATTCTGGTTGAAAGATACATGTTTTTATTGGTGAGAAATACAGTGCTAGAGAGTGAAGAAGGAATGGTAGTTTGGGGGACCTATTTCCCAAAGTGGCCTGGGGGAGGTGTCACAGTGCTAGATATAGGGTGATGGGACAGTGGTGACTCCCCTAGGGCCTTGGAACGGATCTTGCTCTCACCCAATGCTGGTAACAGAGAGTGGGACAACAAAAGTAGTCAAGTGCCAACCAATATTCTTGGCTTAAGCATTCATCATGTAAGTCCAAAGGTGTAGGCATAGGCTGTATTGGGGTTGAGGTGCCAGTGGCACAGCGTACAGCAATTCCCCAGAGCCTTGGTACTCTTGTCATCCAGACCCATGTACCCCAGGGTATGGTCTTAGTAGATGAGAATGTTGACCTTCACATTCAAATTAGCCACAGTTCCCTAATTCAACTTGCTGCTCTGACTTATCCTCAGCTCTGTACACTTGGATCATCCTGTCCTCTGGCTTCCAAGATCATATGATGTAGAACTAATGAAGTCTCATTCATATTCTTCTCTTTGCAGACCCTATTTGCAAAAATTGTATGTGCTCACATAGTTCATGGTACCCATTTCCAAACCAAGAGCAAATCCAAAGAACACTGCAAGCTAAGGGGTACTTCGGGGCTTTATTGCCTAGGCTGTAACTCACTTCTGTATGACAACATTGCCATACTCTAATTTTCTCCAGGCATTTAATCAGCAAACTTTCTTCATTGTAACAGCTTTTATTCCTCCCACTGTCATTGTGGATATTTCAACATCAGACTAGTATTTAGATGCTCATTTTGATAACAAAGGACCCTGAACCATAGAATTCAGCAACCTTGAGAATCTGGGAAAGGGGAGACACAGATTCTCCCTAGGCATCTCTAAAAAGGAGGTAGTCCTGCCAACACCTTAGTTTGAGCAAAGGGAAACCTGTTTCTGACTTCTGATCTCCACAACTATAAGACAATAAATTGTACTGTTTTAAGCCACTAAATTTGTGATGATGCAATTTGTTCTACAGGCATATAGAAAACCAATACATCTGTTATCCCTTTGAGTATCTATAGAATTAACTGATATCACCCTTCCTTGATACTAATGATTTGTTTCTTCTATCTCTTTTTCCTAATGAATTTGTCTAGAGGTTCACCCATTTTATTAATCTCAAAAAACCAAATTTTAGTTTCATTGATTCTGTTGTTCTGCTTTCTGTTTCATTGAGTTCTCGTCTAATGTTTATTTCCTTTATTTTGTTAATTGGGGCTTTAACTTAGTCTTCTTTTTCTAGTTTCTT
>NW_003852398.1:46277284-46284566 GCF_000181295.1 Otolemur garnettii
ATGTGGCTGGCGCCTTAGCCGGTTGAGCTATAGGCGCCGAGCCTCTTTTTCTAGTTTCTTAAAGTTGAACTTGAATGCCTTGATTTCCTGCTAAGTATTGCTTTAGGTGCACCTTACACATTTTGAAATGTTGGGTTTATTTTATTCTGTTCAAAATGCTTTACAATCCCATTTTTTTTTCTTTTTTGATTGAGATTTTTATAAACATGTTGTTTAATTCCTAAATATTTGCTAATTTTCCAGATATTTTTCTCTCTTTGATTCTTAATTTAATTCTATTGTGGTCAGAGAACATACTTTGTATGACTTGAATCATCTGAAATTCATTGAGCATTGTTTTATGGCCCAGAATATGGTCCATAAATGTTCCTAGGTAATTGAAAATAATGAATCTTCTACTGTTGGTAGGAGACGTGGAAGTAGTTTCATCCTTTTGAGACTTGCTTTTAAACTTTGTTGGCCAGAATGAGAGTGATGAGTAATGTAGAGCTAATATTTCCCTAACACTGAGGTAAAACCTTTCTGCCTACCAGTGCCCTATGAATAATGAGGCCTTCTACTCTGGATGGCTAGAATAGACATCATTCCTGGCCCTGGCTCCATCTGAGATTTGAGTATTGTTTCCTTATTCTTTTGGTTGGCTCTTTCCTCAACCTTGGATGCATGTGTGCCCTGATGTGAACTCAGCTGAAGATTTAAATAGTACTTTCTACAGATTCAGCACTTTTTCTGGATATCTCCCTCCTCAGAGCATTGTGTGGGCTGCTGAGCTGCTGCATGGAAACAGGGGTGCTGCAGTTCTGACTTCAGTGGGGAAAGGAGTGATCTTTCCTGACTCCCTTTCACACTAGAAAAGACCCCTTCTCAGTTCCTCAGCCTGCGTAGGAATGCTCAGACATATCTGCCCATAGATTCTTGCTCTATCACCTTGTGACCCTCTGAACTTGTTTGTGTGGGTGTTATTGCACTGCCTGAGCAAATTTGACTCAAACTCTCAGCCAGAGGGGCCTGTTGATTCTTGTGCTCCAGCTGCCCACTGTCTGGGGCTTCAGGTTCACCACTTGTTTGACTTTGTTTGAGCAGCAGAGGAGGGGTTGCAGCAGGGAGGGGCATAATTAGCTAATCTGCCTGTACATTCTCTTTCTCCAGCTATCTCAGGCAGAGGGCAGGGCCACGGGTATTTGTATCTTTATCTAGCAAAGATTCCAGCAAAATACAACAACTTCTTAGCATTGGGTACAGCAGAAACTGACACCAAGACAGAGCCAGGTTATGCTATCTCCTCAAGTCTCTGGCTTGAGCTGTGAAAGGATGTTTGTGAGGCTGTAGGGGAAAGGCTGTAATCACAAGATTCAGCTCATTGGAGAACGGCTGGTTAGCTCCAGCTCCTCAGGACTCTTGATCCAATCTCAAGTTTTAATTGCCAAACAGGTCATCAGAATAGTGTTTCTTAAGGGTCCCCAATTAGATTATCTCTCAATAACTAATCAGGGGCAGCCTATTATTTCAACTAAAAAAGTACTATACATACACTTAATAAAAAACTGAAAATACTCAAGGATAGGAGCCAGCAGAAGAACTCTAGAAACATGAAAAATCAGAGCAGAAACTCCACCAAGAGATTATAAAGGAGATACAACAGAAAATACCATTCATAGGGAAACTGCTGAAATGTTAGAAATAAAATTCAAAATATGGATGGCAAATAAAATAATTGGAATTGAAGAGAATATATAAATAAAAATCCAAAAAATAGTTAAAATATTGTCTCAAGAAATTAATGAATTTAAAGACAATGTCACCAAGAATAGGAACATAATAAGGAACGATGTAAGAGAGCTTAAGAAATTGAAAAAAGCATTCAAGGAGCTTCAAAACAAAGTAGAGACCCTCAGTAATAGAATAGAACATGGAGAAGAAAGAATTCTAGAAATTGAAGACAAAACTTTCAAACCATTGCAATCATTCAAAGAGACATAAAAAAGAACAAAATCAGAATATTCCCTGAGAGAGCTATGGGATCATTCCAAAAATTTAAAATCTGAATTATAGGGATTCCTGAAAGAGAAGACGATGGTCCTAAAGGCACTGATGCTCTATTCCAAGACATTATGGTAGAGAATTTCCCAAGCATTGCAAGGGACACAGAAATTCAGATAGTAAATAGTTCCCCAACCCAGAATGACTCAATCCATGCTGAATGGAATTAACTATATTCAACTCTGAAACCACAGGCAGGACCTACTAAGACTTGGTCTTTTTGCTGACTTGGTTTTTGACAATAGACAGGATTTAATGAATGAGGAAGCTATTTAAGAAAAGAAAGTGAAAAAAACCTCAAGATGAATTCTTCTTTTACCTACTGTCAGAAAGCCCTGTTATCAATCCCCCAGTCAACTTCCACCTCTCAGGGTTTCTCACCCTTCCCTTCCCTGGGCCTCTAGTACAGATTTTGCAAAGAATCTCCAAGGTATTCTTCTTTTGCATAAAACAAAGCTAATATCCTTGTGTTTAAATAAACCTTAGGGAAATTGATTGCGGCTGATTGCAAATCAAAGAAACCAATTTATACCATGGCACATTTAAACAAAAAGGAATTATTTGACAGTCTGGAGAATGAGATATAGGTAAGGAAAGAAAGAAAGAAGCTGTATGATCACCACAGCTAAAACTGTACCACCGAACACCCAGTGGATGCAGAGATGGCATCACGGCATCACTGTGGCCCACTGGGTACAGCCTGTGGCACTGGGGCCCATTTGGCAATGGACAGTATATACCACTGGACTATCATCAGTGAAGCCAATATTAATCTGGGCTGCTGCATCAACTTTTGCTCCAGACCAAGGTTACTTGGAAGGGTTACATCCTCATCCCTCACTTCAGGGAGCCAGAGAAAGATGTCTGGACAGTAGGAATTTTGTAGTAGGAAACATTCCTTGTCTCTAAATGTTATGAGGTGAAGGATTTTCCATAGGAAGGAACTTCAAAGCCTAAAATAGTGAAAATAAACAAAACGTCTAGTACAACAACATTTTCAAGATGATTTAAAATGTTTATGTTAAATTTTTTATTTTTATTTTATTTTATTTTTCATTTTTTATTTCTTTTAGAGACAGGGTCTTACTCTGGGTAGAGTGCCGTGGCATCACAGCTCATAGCAACCTAACTCTTGGGTTCAAGAGATCCCCTTGCCTCAGGTTCCCAAGTAGCTGGGACAACAGGCACTGGCCACAATGCCCTGCTAAATTAGTTTTTCTATTTTCAGTAATGACCGGGGGTCTCACTTTTTGCTCAGGCTGGTCTAGAACTTCTCAGCTCAAGCAATCCACCCGCCTCAGCCTCCAAGAGTGCTATAGGTTACAGGGATGAGCCACCACGCCTGGCCCAGTTCTAACTTTTAGAAAAACCTCTATCAATATTGCTTTAATCCTTCAAAGCACAGTTCTTTAAACTGTGGGGTGTAATCTGTCATCAAAACAATTTCATGAGCAGTGGCTAACATTTTTAATGGAATAAGATGGAATAGAAAATATCAATGTGCCTATCACACAGAAGGGTGAATTTTGCTTCATAAAACTTAGGTTTCAGTTACGTACATGTATGAATCTAGGTACATCTTCATTTTATTACAATGTCAAATGCTTTTTATTACCACAGGCCACAGTAAAAAAAAGAAAAACTGTCGACAACGACTTCCCCAAAGCTCTGTATACATGAGTCAGGGACAGGAGACCAGAGAATAACTTCAGTCGTCCAGGGCAGGGCCTGAGAAAGGGGACAATCCAAGGCCAGAAGAACAGGCCAGATGGTAGAACTGGAAATGTGGGAACCAGTCTCCAGAACCTGTAAGAAATGTTTTTAGGAAATGGCGCACAACCAAAGCCCTCTGAGGACGTCTTTTTCTCCCTCTATTGTCCTTTACCCAAGCTCTAGCTGGGTGTTGCCCTTTATCCAGGACCCCCTCATTATTCCCAGTGACTGAGGAGACTATGTTGCAAGGGGTCACACAAGCAGAACGCGTTCCTCATTACAACTCAGCATCCGTGACAAACGTCTCCCAGGGAGCTTAGTCAGTGTTATTACTGCTGTCCTTGTGTACATGGTGAGTTAGGTAGATTGCCTGTGTACAAATGCTCAGTTTATGAACAACTGACTCCTAAGAAGTGGGCAAGTTTGCTAAGTGGAAGTGGGGCTCGGTGAAAAGCCCTGGAGACAACAGAGGAAGTTTCTCTCAGCACAAACATATGGACAGGCAGGGGAAGCCACGTGGAAGTGGCTTTGTCAATTTTTTTTTATAGTGCAAAATTTCTGTTAGAAAGCTTATAAAATTTAATTTGTCATTTTCACAAATTGCAGTCATATCGGACATTTTTAATGTCGTCACACCCCATCTCTGGTCATGTTCGGGTCTCCCACCGCTGAGTTACCGTGAACTTGAAGACATTGAGAGCTAGTCTGTTTTTCCCTTCTCTGGGGTAAGATCTCACGATATTATCATGTTGACCTTCCTGTGTTCCAAACCAGGGTATTTCTTCTTGACAGAGAAGGTGCGCAAACTTGTATAATATATCTTTTGATTAAATATTGTTCTGTAGCTTAGGCTGGGTTGGTGTCGTCCAGGGGACATGGTACTACAGGAAAAATATCACCCAAAATGTAGATTGACATTCTTTGATGGAGTCCTACACGGTGAACTTTTTAAGGGTAAGGAATGTGATTTGTTTACCACTTTGTCCCCGAGTTGAATATCAAGTTTAACATGCAGCTGATTCTAAACAAGCCTTTCTTCAACTGATAACCACATTTCTCTCTCACTTTTTCTGAGTACTTACTGTGAGCCTGTTACTGTTCTAGGAGTTTTAACTAACTTAATCTTCACAAAAACCCTATGAGTTAGGTTTTGCTGATGTCTAAATTTTGCAGATGAAGAAATGAGAAAGGTTAACTAATGCTGAATGTTGCCCAGTTCATAAGAAGGCCAAGGTGGGACCCTCACTTACAGAGCTTAAGAGCCCACCACCCTCGGTCACTGAGTCCACCGCTGCTCCAGGTTGAAGTGTTATTAAGGGGACCACGAGAATCTTTATAGAACTTGCCATAGGGAGAATAAAGGTCAAATAATAAAATCCTCCTACAGTGTGATACTTCTTTTTGCTAGAGTAACCCTGCTTTCTGCCTTCCTTCCGTGAAGCCCTCCAGAGCCTATAGATTGGGATCTGTTTTATCTGTACGGACCAAAATATCCCTGAGTAATAAAGACTTACATAGTTAGATGTTTACCTTTGTGCAAAATAAAGCTAGAGGTAGAATATCTCCATTTCATGTTTTTATCAGACTCCAACTCCTACCTTTCTGGTCTACCAGGCTAACACGAGCTTTCCAGCTTCGAGTCACTTCATAACCTAAAATGTCCAGTGAAAACGCAAATGGAATCTGCTTTTTGAAAGTACCATTTAGGGCAACAAGGAATGGCCATCAACGAAGTTCTTATTAAGATGTAATATGTAGATGATTTCCAAATACGTCAATAAGACGGCAGGTTTTCTAACAAATTAAAATTGTTTTAGCTTCTACTTTAACTTAGGGACAATGCTAAGTTATAGAATTTTACGGCATCACATACACCTCTTTGAATAACACAGAAAATGCAAATGATGATCTTATAATGATCACGCTTCTTGCCAGAAAGATTCTAAACAGGGAGGCTTGACAGTATATAAATAAACACGAGCAAATCCCCAGTATTACGTGAAATATAGAAACAAAACTGAAGCATGAGAACGTACTGCAAAAATGGTGAAGCAACTTTTCTATGAAACTGATTTTTTTAAAAGGGTGAGTGTATGGAGGAGAGTCGTCTCTGATAAAGCAGCGTGCCTGATGACTGGGACACGTATTCAGAAAGATCTTCTTGAACCAATGATGTTCCAGAGGAACCTGCCAAGACAGAATGTTGACAGAGGCAATATGGCTGGAGCTGGGAGCTCCGGGCAAAAGTAGCCCTGAGAGGTCTGGGACAGAAACAGGAACCTGAGGCATGGCTGGGGAGTATCAGGGCTTTTGCCAGAATCTAGATCAGAGGAAAGGGGGATCTGAAGTAGACAGACAGCAGAGAAGTTGGGAAAAATGTAAAAGATGTGGTATGATCTGAATATTTGTGTTTCCCCAAATTCACATGCTGAAGCCTAATTCCCAGTGGGATGGTATTTGGAAGTGGGGCCTTTGGTGGGTAATTAGGGTCAGGAATGGGACTAGTGCCCTTCTAAGAAGAAACTTGGAGGAATCTGCCTCCTCTCCTTCCCTGCCGTGTGAGCCACCTGCACAGCAAGAAGAGTGTCTCACCAGGCCCCTGAGGTACCAGCACTTGGATCGGAGGTCCCAGGCTGCAGAACTGTGAGAAACAAAGCAATCATTTCCAGCATCCATAGGAGCCTAATGATGTATCTATAAGCTACAGACCTATTAAGAACACGTGTAGTTAAAGTTTCCCTACTTTATATTGAATGGATTTCTATTTCCTAATCTCAAAGAGAGCTGTAGTGGAATTATTGAAGAATGCATCCGGAAGAGATGTCTAAAATATTTTCTGTGAATCAAAGAAGAAATTTAATTAGTTAGATCATAAAGAGAGAGATAAAATAAATACTCTGAAAGCCTGGCCAAGTCATTTCTCCAAAAAAAACCCCGGCAAGTTAATCATAATATTCACTTCATTCTCTAAACCTCTTCTTAGAATACAGCTCTTCTTGAACTGCTGTCAAATTCACCAGCTCTGCTTTCTGTAAGCTCTGTGCTCTTGTCTTTCCACACTTAGGGGTATATGCCATCTAATTACTTGGACAAATCCTTCCTCTTACTCATAACTGAGTTAAAATACCTCTTCTGCTTGAAGCATTCCTGCATACCACTAAATCCCAGAAGTATTTGCCTAAGAACTGGTTATAGCACAGTATAATCATTAAAGGCATGGCATTTGTGGGAAGAAAATACCAACTGGAAATGGCTCTGGTACAGACCATGTGATCACAAGTAAACTGTTAACCTCTCAAAATGCAAATAATGCTGCTGACCTCCCCAAAGGCTGACGTAAAGATTCCATAAGACATTGGGTAATAGAGCATTCAAAATACCAGTACCTATTGTACAGCATGGGGACTTTAGTCAGTAATAATGTGCCATAGACCCGAAAGTCTCTAAGAGTTGATTTTGGGTGTTCTTATCACAAAGGAATGAGTATGTGAGGTAATGGGTTTGCTCATTATCTCAACTTAGTCATTTC
>NW_003852398.1:46284877-46290509 GCF_000181295.1 Otolemur garnettii
GGGCTGGATTCAAACCAGCCACCTTAGGTGTATGTGGCTGGCACCTTAGCACTTGAGCCACAGGCGCTGAGCCAGTTTTTTCTTTTAAAAAGGAACAAAGTATCAGTAGGAAGAAATGGTCATTGTTGTTTACTATTTCTTCCTTTGACTCTCCCATGGCCTTATGATGAAATGTCTTATAAGTGACATATTTATTAAGTGACCAATTCTATGCCTACCACCATTCTTGGTCCTACAGATATATTCATGAATAACAAGACCAAGTCTTTACTTGCACACATTACTTTTTAGCATTAGGATAATAAAGTATAAATAAATTAGAGAAATATCAGATTTTGGTTGGTTTCATGCAGAAGATTAAAGTTGGGCAACATCAGAGAGGATAATCCCTTTTAGGGTAGCTACCTTTGAGAGGTAGTTAGGGAAGCGTCTCCTAAGAAGAGACATTCTTGCTTTGACCACAGCCTTCTCACCATCACCAAACAAAGCATAACAGAGTAGCACAACTTTTTATATAATTGGACTCATATATTACACGGCCTTTGGTGTCTAGCTTATTTCACTAAGCATGTTCTTAAGGTTCACCTTGTTGTAACAGCTGTAAATACTTCATTTCTTTTTTACTACTGAATAACATGCCATTACAACAATATATCATGTTTTACTAGTTCATGAACATTTGAATCGTTTCCGCTTTTTGGCAGTCCTAGATGCTTCCACTGTTAACAATCATCCCCAAGTTCTCATGTGGAGCTATGCTTTCACTTCTCTTGGGTAGATACCTAGAAGTGGACTCGCTGGATCATGTGGTAATTCTAAGTTTAACATTTTGAGGAATTTGCCAGGATTTTCCAAAGTTTTTTTTTTCAAATTTTCCATTCTCACTCTCAGTGTCTGAGGGAGCCATCCAATTTTCCACATCCTCACCAATAATTGTTATTATTTGTTTCTTAGATTATAGTCATCCTGGGAGTTTTGAAGTGGTATCTCATGTGGGTCTCTATTTGCATTTCCTTGATAAATAAGGATGTTGAACATGAGGACCTTTGCGTATTTTCATTGAAGAATGTGTATTTGGACCCTTTGCCCGTATTTTATTTAGGTGGTTTGTCTTTTTATTATTGAGTTACATTTCTCCTCATATTTTCTAGTTACAAGTTTCTTCTCTGACGTGTGCTCTACAAAACTTTCCTTCTATTTTATGGGTGTTCTTTTCATTTTCTTGAGGTGTAATGTGAAGCATAAAATGGTTAGATTTTAATTATATCTATTTTTTCATTGTTGTTTATGTATTTGATGTCATATCTAAGAAACCATTGCCATATCCAAGATCATAAGGATTTACATCTATGTTTTGTTTTAAGTGTTTTAGAAGAATTTTCTTATAAAATCTTCTAAGAGTACTTTAAGCTATTACATTTAGGTCCCTGGTCACTTTTGAGTGAATTCTTTGTGTATGTTATAAGCAAGATATCCAACCTCATTTTTTCTATGTGGATATCTAGTTGACCCAGCATAATTTATTAAAAACACTATTTTTCACCCACTGAATGGTCTTGGCACCTTTGTTGAAAATTAATTTGTTATAAATAAAAGGGCTTATTTCTGAACTCTAAGTCTATGGCATGATCTATATATCATCTATTCTGAGACAGTTTTGATTATTGTAGCTTTAAAGTAAGTTTTGAGATTGAAAGATAAGAATCAACCAATTTTGTTCTTTTTCAAGATAGTTTTGGCTATTCTGAGTACTTTGGATTTCCAGATTAATTTTAGGATCAAACTGTCAATTTCTTCAAAGTCATTCAGGAATTTGATAAGGATTGGATGGAATCAATCTGTGTATCATTTGGGGAATGTTGCCATCTTAGCAATATTATCTTCTGATCCATTAACATGAAATGTTCTTCCATTTATTTAGGTCTTCTAAAATTTTGTTCAATTTTATTATAGTTTTCAGAGTATAAGTTTTAAATTTCTTTTTAAAATATATTTATAAGAATTTTATTGTTTTTAACACTATTATAAACGGAATTGTTTCCTTAATTTTATTTTCATTTTTGTGTCTTGCTAAAAACATGTAAGATTTTATAAATGTATTTTTAACTAGATTTTTATTGACAATTATATGTGCCTAAGGTTGTATTTATTTTATTTTTTTCTTTCTACTTCTATTTTGAAACTTTTAATAATCTTGCTGTATTTTATGGATAGTAACTTGAATTATTTGAAGTAAAAGCTGAGTACACATAAGGAAATAACTAATCCAGGCACTATACTGTGGGCTTAAAAACCTCCAATGAAGGCCTCAGAAGCAGCTTCAGAAGCAAAAATTTCTCTCTGACCTTCTCCTGTCCTTGAACTTTTCAGTCCCTTTGCTCCCAAGGCTAGCCATAGAAACTAGAATTCCTCTTCCTTAAGGTTGTGGCCATAAAAACTAGAATCTCTCTTCCCTAAGGTACATCACAGAAACCAAAACCATTTTTGTCTAAATCTAGCCATAAAACCTAATAATATTCTTTGTAGAACTGGCCATAAAAAATTTATCTGACCTACTTTGTTTGATTATAGGTCATAAGACCCCCATTTTGGAGGGGACCATGCCCCATACCCAGAAGGAAGGAATGCATGATCAGAGAGGCCAAGAGGAATCTAGATGGACAGGACTTGCTGGGTTTCTCCACTTAGTCTGTGAACATTTGGACATACCCTTGGGTCTATAAGATTTCTGTACAGCTATCCATCCTTTGGTGAATCTAAGCATAAAAATGGGCAATTTCCCTTGAATCTTTGGGTCTTCATTCTGAAGGCTTCTGTGTATACATATTAAATAAATGTAGATGTCTTTTGTTAATCAATATGCCTCATGTTAGTGATTTTCAGTAAAACTCCAGGGGGCTAACCTTGACCCCCACAGTACTGAGCTAGTTTACATGTTGCTTATATAGAATTGAGAATATTTTGACCTTCCTCATAATCTTATCACAAGTTTTTCTTCCCCCTACTTTTAAGTCATTTTCCATTCTCATGAAGATAAAAAATTAGAATCTGTTCCAATGTATACATTTGACACATGGTAAATTACCATATAGCACATTTGAAAAATTAATTTCATTTTACAGTTTACTGTAATAGGTCTGATAGATTTTATTTCTTAAAACTGTTAACTATTTGTTTATGGTAATTTTTAAGTTCTTTTCCTCAAAAACAAAGATACTAAAATAAAAGTAATCATTTGCCCATGAAAGCAAGTAAATTATATAATAACTTTTAAAAATTCTTCCACACAGCATATGTTAACAATCACTTTGGAAAATAGAATTACGAATGTGCAAGGCGAAGTATTTTGCCAAATACATATTTTACTTCTTTTTGATTATCCTTGAATTTTAGAAAAAGAAAAAAATGTCTTGAGACATTTTATATCATACAAGGGTAATTGTTATATATGGATTACTTGCCCGAAATGGTATTTTCTTTGAAAATTCACATGAAATTTACTGAGCATTAAGTAATCAAATTATATATCTCCTTTCATTTCTCTGTGTTCCTGATACCTCATATAATGAAATAATTTTCCTCCAGTAATAGCTAAAGGTAGCTGGAAGGACTACCCACAATATACAGTAACGATATTCCTATATATTGGAGGAGTCTGCCATTCACTGTGTAACTAGCCAAGGCTGAACATGAAGGACAGAACCCCAGAGCTGAGCCCAGGTTACTGGATAGTGAAATCTGTTGTTCAGGCAGACCAGTGCTACTCAGGGAGATTTTTGCCCCAGTGCATATTTGGCAATCCCCACACATATTCTTGATTGTCACAACTAAGGTGCTCGGAGGGGTAAGAGGTGAGGGGTGATGGGATGGGTCAGGATGGGGCTAGGAGGAATTGAGACAGACGTGCACTATCAGCATCTAGTGGGTGGAGGCCAGGAATGTCACTAAACGTGCTGTGACACACAGCACGATGCCCCACAACGTACAATTATCCAGCCCAGAGTGTTACTAGCACCCAAATTGAGATTGTGGTGCAGACAGAAAAGAAACTGCTCTATCCAAATTCTCTGCCTTTTCCTGCTTTTAATGAAAGTCACTATCTATTGACTCCTAGACAACATGCTAGGGCTTTGACCCTGAGTCATTTTCTCTTTAACCTTGTATACATAGATTACCTAAGCTCGCCTTTATGTTCTTTATGCAAGTTGGATATTTTTCAAAGTAATGGAAAAAAAATGTATACAAATGTATAAATGACAAAGCTACCAAGCCCATATATCCATCCACATCTAGACTGAATCCCTGCACTAGTGCCTGTCTTAATGATCTTCCCCGTCTCTCTCCTGCTTTACAGTCATGTTGTATGACTAATGATTCACACGTTAGTGACAGCACAACCTAGAGCACTGGAAATGAACTTGGGGATTTAACTGTAACTAATAGGTGGGGGAAATGACCCTTAATCTCTAAATCATTGCCATTGTAAGTTAGCAATCTAAGAGAATGAATAAAGATATGAAGGATTTTTTTTTATTTGCACTGTAACAAAACTTACTAGTTATCTAGCACATATAGTACACTGTGCTGTGCTAACTACTATATGGAGGTTAACAAGGTATTTTAAACATGGTTCTTTTCTATATTGAACATGATATATCACTGAATAGATATTTGCATACATTCATATATAACCAACTCACCCTCAACTTCTACTTAGTTTTTCTTTTTTAACCTGGCTACTGGATTTTAATTCTTACCATAAGTAGAAAATAGAAATTTAGTTGTATAAATGATCAGTTTTATAATCAGTAGTTTAGGGATTCTTAGCAAAGGAATTTTTTTCTGTAACATTTAATCACTTCAGTGTTTATGGATGCTATTATCTAGAATTTGCAGCAGTCCATAAACAATAGGATTGCAGAATTGGGATAAGAAAACTTAGTATCTTCTGTTTTCTACCAAATGAACTTGACTGATCCATGAAATTCTCTGTTTTTGGAGTCAAATTGTGCTAAGTTAGCACATGCTTTGGAATTTTTAGGCATTTAAAGAAATTATTTGTAATACAATTAACCCTTGAACAACATAAGTTAGAAATGCACAGGAACAGTTACATGTGGACTTTTTTCAACCAAATGCAATGAAAAAATGCAGCATTTGTGGGATGTGAAACCCACCTCAACAGAGGAGCCAATTTTTCCTGTAGGTAGGTTCAACAAGACAGATTGCAGGACTTAAGTATATGCAGATTTTGGAATGGGGTTGTGATACTAAAACCAATCCCCTTCTTATACCAAAGAACAGTGGTATAAGATGATTCAACACCTAATTATCATCACCTATTATCAACACCTAATTATCCTTTCATCTCTGACTACCAAATTGTAGATTCAGGCACGATAATGGTCTACACAGCATGGATCTCACAAAAGTTTTCTCCATGAGTCTTAGATGTTGTATATGGTTTCATCATTCTTTAAACATCCATAAGAATTGAAATATATTGTCTCTATGAACCAAGCAATATGAGTTGTAGGTGAGTATCCTGTTGGTGTGGTTAATGAGGGTGACATATTCATTTATTTTTAAGCATGACAGGTTATCTCAGAAATAGATTTCTCTCTCTCTCTCT